>NC_037335.1:39391454-39691975 GCF_002263795.3 Bos taurus | reverse complement strand
TAGAAACTGTGCTCCTCAACAAGAGAAGCCACTCCGATGAGAAGCCCTCACACCGCAAGGAAGAGAAGCCCCTGCTAGCTGCAACTATAGAAAGCCTGCACAAACGCCAGTGAAGACACAGTGCCACCAAAAATAAATAAATTAATAAAATAAATAAAAATCAGTTGAGAATGGCAGAACAGCACTACAGTGATAGGAAGCAGAGACGAAAGAGAACAGTTTTAATTTTATGAAATGGAGTGAATTCTGTAAAAAAGAAATAGTGTTGTTGGTTCATATATTCTCCATGGGGTCAGGTTTTCCTTTTAGATGGAAATATATGTGCTATATAACTCTTGTTCTAAAATTTGCTAAAGAAGGTAAATATTGTCCTTTATCAACTCAGGTAGATTTAAGAAGAGCAGATTTTCATAAAGCCTGGCTGGAGGATCCACTTCCTGGTTTTCTTACTCCATTGTAGGAAGTTTTAACGGCAGAGAATGAGTGTCTGCATCTGGGAACTGACTTACTTCCTACCCTGCACACATTGAAAAAGGAGAGAGATGTGCTCACATAAGCAGCAGTAGGCGACCACCTAACCTGTTCAAAGTCTGGGAGATTCTAGCCCTGAACGGTGATGTGTCATGGTTAAAAACTAGATTTCTTGTGATGTGTGCAAAATATGTTGATGTCATCCTGCTTTCGCTATTTACAATGCAAGTTTAAATTGTTTTTGGAACTTCCCTGCCTAAGGGAAGTGGTCCAGTGGCTAAGACTGCATCCTCCCAACACAAGGGGCCAGGTTCAATCCCTGGTCAGAGAACTAGAGCCATGTGCTGCAACTAAGAGTCTGCATGCCGCAACCAAGGATCCCGCATGCTGCAACTAAGACCCAGTGCAGCCAAATAAATGAGTAAATGTAGCTAGCTAACTGACTAAATAAATTGTTTTAAATAAAGTTATCCCAGAAAGAATGATCTGAAATAAAGACATTGTTTAAAGCACAAATGGAAACAGCAGGAATGCACACATCAAGTGTAAGAATGGCTAAAGTGGTTGAGAAATTCAAGAATGAAAAAAGAAAGGCAACCAAAGCAGTTATACTTCAGGAGAAATTTTTGAAAAGAATTCTGTTCTGCTTCTTGATTTGGAGGAACAGGGAAAATGAAAGATCATGCATAAATAGTAAGAGTGGAGGGATTGCATTTGGGAGGTTCTCCAGTTCTAAGGCACACAGGAAGAGCTGAAGAGGGGAATCTAATGGGACATGGCATGGAGTTTCTGAATGTAATTAAATAAGTGTTTCAGGTAAGACCCTTGAAAGGGAATGGTCCTTTCATGTCAGATTAGCTGTGGTGTTCTCTGAAAGATATTAATAAGTAAAAATGTCATTCACTTAACCCATGTTAATTACCTGTGCAAAAATGATTATGCCTTTTTGCTTATATGTCCTGCTGTGGGTTTAATTACGAAGGGAAAGTTTTATTTTTCCTTAGATATACTTCAGTAAACTTCAATGTCTATTGATTCTGATAGTCTCAACTCATACAATTATTTTGATTAACTGTTAGTTTAACCCCCTACAGTTGTTAATATGAGGATAACTCTTTAAAAAACCCTTACTCAGTTTTATTATTGTTTGAACTTTGCAGTCTGCTCTTCTGTGTGTCTGCTCTGGGCATCTGTGTCTTTTTTTTCCTCCCTCTATTTGATTGGTTTTCCATTATCTGATTGGTACAATATTAATCTTTATAGTGTTTTTATTTACAGGGTGGATGCGTGGACTCCACCAACCAGAGCCTGGCTCTATTACTCATGACCCTTGGACAGCAGGATGTTTCCAAAGTCCTGCTCGGACCACTCTCTCCCTACACGTGAGTTGTTTTCTTTCAGCTTCCTTATATTGTCCACTTCTGTTCCCTGATAGCTCAGTTCGGAAAGAATCTGCCTGCAATGTGGGAGACCTCGGTTCTATTCCTGGGTCAGGAAGATCCCCCTGGAGAAGGGATAGGCTACCCACTCCAGTATTCTTAGGCTTCCCTTGTGGCTCAGCTGGTAAAGAATCCTCCTGCAATGTGGGAGATCTGGATTCAGTCCCTGGGTTGGGAAGATCCCCTGGAGAAGGGAAAGGCTACCCACTCCAGTATTCTGGTCTGGAGAATTCCATGGACAGTCCATGGGGTCACAAAGAGTCAGACATGACTGAGTGACTTTCACTTCACTTTGTCCTCCAGTTGCACGAAACCTTGAAAGTGTTATACTGAACACTGTCCTGTGGACACCTGATTGTACTAATTCATAAATGAGCTGGAGGTTGTCGTTTTCATCTGGTGTCTCAAGGATTCGGCCTTCTTTTCTTTCCTGCAGTTTCTTCCTGTCCATCTGTCGCTCCCATGTCCTTAAAGCTGCGTGATATGTGTTTGACAGTTCTGTCTGTGCTTTAGACCTTATTTCGATTTTGGAGGTGTACTATTATATATATAGCTTGGGTGTTATTGTTAGTTTTTAAAAATTCCTCTTTTCTCTAGTCATAGGAAAAAGGACTGCCTTTTTGTCCGAAAGACAAAGTTCATAGTAACACCACTGGACTAGGAGGGAAATGCAGAAGTGAGTTTGAGGCCAAGGGGTTGTTATCAGAAGTTGACTGCTGGGTTTTAAAGTAGGCATTCTCCAAAAAGAGCAGATCCTCAGAAGACTTGAATCTAAACAGCACAGTGAAAAAGCATTACTGAAAGTAAGTGAGGTTGCTGTGAACAGCCCCTTTGAGCACTGATATCTCTGTACATGTGTCTGTGTGCTTAAAGATTGTTCTGTAGCCACCTATGGGTGGGTAGCTTGGGAGGAGTGTGCCTTGGGTGCAAGGGAATATTCAGGTAGATATGAGACTGAACTGTCCTTTTTCGGTTATCATGGTACCGATGCTGTATATCTGAAAGGTACAGTACTGTGATAACTGAAGAATGGTGGTGCCATCACATTGAGAAAGGCTGGGCACTGCAGAGGGGCTGGCACACCACTGGACCATGGTGTTATGGGCAGAGACCACGGTATTCTTCTGGAGGCTTTTTTTTTTCCTGTAAGTTGATGGTGGAAGGCTCTCCGAAACAAGGAAATGGAAGAGAATACATTCTGTTAGCAGTGTGGAAAGACAGATAAGCAGGAAACTGATGAGGACCACATTATCTCCTGATAACTTGTGTAAAGTAAATGTTTCACAGGACAGGAAATCTGAAATTGACTAATCCTAAATGACAAGCTGACATGAGGAATCAACATTGCTGAGAGAGACTTTACAGTTAGCACAGCACCCTAAGTGCAGAGATTGGCTTTCCGGTGAGGGTTTGCTGGAAGTGACTGGCGGCTGTGTGACCACCACAGCCCACTCCAGCTTCTTAGCCAGTCTCATCGCTGCTGCTTTCCCAGCCTTGGTTTCGGGGCCTGGCCGCTCACCCAGCCTCAGACAGTGTCTAGAAATGTGTGTGGTCGTGGGGCATGGGTTTTGGCAGAACATTATGTGAAAAATGGAATGTATATTTTTATTTTTCCTTGACACTTTTTTTTTTCTCTCTCTTTTAGAGTTTTGTTTTTTTTCAGTTTGCTACAGAGCCTTGTATAGTCTTTTTAAGTCAGCAAACTCTGTGGAGATGGTGAAGATGTGACTGGACATTTTTTAAAGTTCCTGTGTCCTTGACACACTCCCTCACTAAACATTAATTGCAGTGTCTTGTCTTCCAGAAACCTTGCCTAAAATTACACATCTCCTGGAAAACAAAGTAGTCTGCTCTGAATGGAGCTTTACAGAAGTAGGACAAATTGCAAAATTTTGTGTTTTGAGCCTTGGGGCTGGAGCTCGCAGGACATGTTCCTCTGGGTTACCCACCTCCCAGGGCTTCCTGCAAGAGGGGTGGCCAGGGGCTTGGAAAGGGCAGCCTCTCATCTTTCAGTAAACTAGCACGAGGTGGTGGTGGGAGGGGGTCTCTTTTTGAAAACTGTTTCTGTTTGGGACCCTTCTTCCCTTAATCATCATGGAAAGCTCCAGAAGCCCAAAGTGATGCAGGGCAAAGGTGGGAAGAAATACATGAGCTGCAGGGCAGACAAAGTTATCATCACCTGTTTACATACAGGCATTACATACATTACGTTAATGGTGAAAAGGATAGAATCCGCTGTCAGGTAGATGGCGGTGAGGGGACAGCTTATCCCAGTTGGATTCAGGAACTTTGGAGACCAAACTATCACACTTATTTTTATGTGCGGTTAAAATAATAAAAATCTGCTTTCTGTAACCTCAGATTTCTAAAGAAAACCAGAAGCAAGATCCTCCTTGGTTTAAAGAAATGTATTTCTTCTGGCAGTTTGCACATTTTGATTTGTATAAATAACTTTAAAAATGTATTTACAGAGCACTGGGATCAGGCAGGATAGTTTTTTTCCAGCAGTGTTGCTTTCAAAAACCCTTTCTGGAAAATAAGGGTCCCTTGTTTTTCTCCTTTCATCTTCTCTCTTATTGCAGGATGTGACTGGTAATGATTTTCTGTGTTACTTGAGAAAGTAAGTCAATATGTGTGAAATTCTCTGGGAAAGCCAGAGATTTTTTTTTCCCCCCAGTAGAATGAAATAGTATTGGATGACATGGTGGTAATGTGGAGAATCTTATTTCTTTTCCGTTTGTGGAGTTCTGGGTGATTTACAATTGGTAATGATGATTCTACGTTCCCTTCAAAAAGCTTAGTTTTACAGTTTAGGGACAGTTTGTACTTCATTTAAAATTATGGTTACATAGCAATGAGCGTCTTAATTAGCGCTTGCAGAAACCGTTTATGATCGGAAACTGCAGTGACCACAGCTCTCTGTGTTCTTCCAGTGCACTGGTATTGGAGCCCAGCCTATCTGGATTTCACTTCTACCTATACTTTGCAGCACTGGGAGACCATGGACAAGGTCCTTAGCATCTCTGAGCCTCAGTCTCATCCATAGAGAAAGTCATTGGTCCTGAAGTCATGGGCTTGTGGAGGTGGAGTGAGGCTTTTAGACGAGATTGGGCACTTAGCGCTCCAAACAGCATGCCTGGTGAAGCTCCATCAGTGCTCAACGCACAGGGAAGTCCAGTCTCCAGTTTAGGTTATTTTGAACATAAGGAGGAGTTACTTTGGGTGATCTCAGGCCTGAAGTCAGCTGTAAATTGTCTATCTCTAGATCTGTGTCCACTGATTTTTTAAAATTTATGACTTAGCTTCCTTCAGTCACATTAATAAACAGATTACACATATTTTACTTACTGTTCCCAAGAATTCTGTAAGTTTATTTAACAACATTTATAGTGTTCACTGTTGGCCAGGTGTTGTTTTAAGTGCTTTACAAATACGAACTCATTCAGGTTTCATGATAATCCCACAAGGGTTTAGATAAAGACAGGTACTGTTGCACACTCTATTTTACAAGTGAGGAGATTGAGACACAGAGAGGTCGAGTCACATGCCCAGGGTCACTCACACAGTCAGCAACTGAGGTTTTTGACCTCTGACGTCCTGTCCCTGACCCACTGTGCTCTTCAGTAGAGCATATAACATACATGTTACTGAACTCCAGGTACCTCCCTGCCTGAGCAAGTATGCCATGCTGTATCTTCTCAAAATCCTTGTTTCAAATTGTCATAAAATAATTTCCTTCTGTCTTTCTTTGGAAGTCTAAAGTAAACCATGTCACTTTGTTTTATTCCAGTTTTAATAACTGACATCTTTATACTATTTTTGAAGTGCTGGGGAGTGAGAGCCCAGTGTCCTTGTCAGACGCTGACTGATGGGGGTCGTTGGCTCACCCAGCATGTAGCACAGCAACGTGAGGATCAAGGCGAGTGATGCGCAAGAGTACTGAGAGCTGCTGGTCGAGCCTGCTGCTCTTTGGGTTCGTTGCCTAACTGCTCTCTAGGAGCCAGCACAACACATGCCGCTGTATTTACATCTGGGGAGTGGTTTAAATGCTGCAAAGCCCTGCCAGCTTACTATGCTCTTTGAGCCGCAGAACACATTTGGAATATGGTAAAAACAAGTGATATCCTTACTTTTCAGATGAAAAAGAGGTCAGTCACCTGCTTATAGTTAGTTCTTGGCTGAACTTGGCCTGGGGCCCCTGTCTCATGAGAGTGCAGCCTGCCTGGCTCTCTTGTTTCCTGTTGCCTTATAATGGAGTTTAATAACTTAATTCCTGGAGCAGAGGTCAGTGGGGCTTTGGGAAAGTTGCTCTTTGGCAGAAGAAGTACCACCAATACATCTAAAAGCTGCCGTGTAGTGACTTCAGGGGGCCCCATTGAGCAGATTCTCTTCCCACCCCCAGATCTTCCATCCCCTCAGCTTGCAGATCAACTCCTTAGACCCCAAAGGTAGGTGATTCCAGTGTCTGAGTGGCTTGGTGGAGCAGGAGGCAGGACCCTCTGGCATGGTTTGGTCTGTGGAGCTGCCAGAGGGAGCTCATTGTGACTCCTCTCACTGCCATGCTCTAGCAGGCTCTAGAGGGGGACCTGCTAAGAAGGGCTGTATTTTAAGGGGCAGTGCCAGGCAACCTGACAAGTTCCAGGCAATTGGGATCAAATGGGCAGATGACAGTGAGCCCAGTGGCCTTCACCTGTTGACCAGTAGTGGTGGTGGGAACAACCTGCTCTTGGAAAATACCCAGGAAAAATTACCTCTGTGCTCTAGGAGTCTCTGAAACCTGCTTGTCAGATGGACTGGAGGCATTCACAAAAAGTCGGTTGTTTATATATATATATATAAATCACTTTGTTCTGGGGTGGGGGAAGCTCACTCTGGATACTTGTCTGAGTCAGGATTTAAATTCTCTGCACAGGAGTTGCATAGTCCCAGTTGCCTGAGATGGCTAATTCGAGAAGCTGCCAGTCACACCATGTGGGGGGTTATCTGTAGAGGAGCAGGGCTGTCCTCCGTATCCCCTAGGTGCCTCTTCTGCCTGGCTCTGTAGCTGGGGTGTATATTTAGGAGGTGTGGGTCTATTGTATGGTGTTTGGAAGAGAAGGAAAGGGGAGTGGTGCCTTAAGAGCCAACATGTGGCTATGGCCGTGCTGAGCTGTGGGGCTGTGGAGGAGGATGTGGACACGCCCTGAACGTGACTTTGTTCAACTGCATGTAGAGGTGGGTGAATTTATTCTGTTTGATTTTCTTAATGAGATTGTTAGGATTCCATATCGTCTGAGGTTATTTCTCATAGCAAAAAAAAAGCTATATTTGCTTTTTGCTATCCCAAGCAGCAAGAGACTTAGGGATAATGAGGCTGGAGGGGAAGGGGATCATAAGACATACTTTCATCCAGCCCTTACACAGTCTTCTTCAGACTGGCTGGAGGGTTGGCAGAACATTATGTAAGAAGTGGAACCAACTTTGCTTTTTCTAACACTTCCAAAGGCTACAAATACCCCATGCAACTATGCAGGCCTGCACACTCAAGCCTGTGTTTCTGCCCTCCTTCTCCAAGAGATCAGAAGCAGGCTGTGGCCTCTTAGGAATTCTGCCAGATGAGGAGGGTGTCTGGTTTTTCTAGCACAGTTGAGCAATTCAGGTGGAAGAATGAAGTAGCCTGGGGAGGCTTTCGGGCCTGTGTTCGAACCGAGGCAGCAGCAGGAGAGAACAGGCTGTTTGCTGCTTAGAATGCAGACGAGTGGGTGAGATGGCTGGCTTTTTCTTCATTACTGCCAGCTGGAAGCTTTGCCCACAGATGTGGACTATTTATCTGTGGCTTTGATGTGTTTGTTTTCTTTTTTCCCTAGGGCAGCGTTGAGGAGGTTGTAAGGCTGGGACATAGAACAACAATCTGAAAATTTCAGTTGGTTAGTAAAATGGGAAAGCCAGCAGGGGAAGAATAGACTCCCCTTAATTGCTCAGAATGTTGAAGTCATTTCTCAAAAGTATCCCTGAACCCTAACTCCCGGTTTCTGTTGGTTACCCCATTCCTGAGTGCCTTATATAGTGCCTGGCAGGTATAATGGGTTAAGGTCATTGCCATGGAGATGCTTATATAATTTGCCAAGAGGGGGCAAGGGGCAATTGTGAGACAGCTATACATGAACATTTCATGCGACTCCATAAGCAGAGCCAAGAATGCTGTGGAAACCTGGAGGGGTCATAGGCTAGAGAAGGCTTTGTAGATTAGGCAGCAAATAGGATGTTACTTTAAAGATGGAAATGAAATAGCACGATTCAAGGTGGAAGAGAGAGCAAAGGAGTGAGGAGTTATTCTATGAGTGTGCATTCATCACCCTGCTCTCCAGGGTGGTTACTGTTTCATCTCTTAACCCCGTCTCAAGCAGAGAGGATATGCAATTGTTCAGGCTTACTTTTCCCCTTTTTGCCTTTCCCTCTTTTGTCTAGATTAATGAGGACAGAGGGGTAGGAGATGGTGGAAAATACAATAGACTTTAGATTTAGCTTGTAATACCATGTGAGGATGGGAGCCAAGGATCAGTTCTTTTTTTTTCTTAACTTCACAAAATTTTAACCAGCTTTCAGTTCAGTTCAGTTTAGTCGCTCAGTCGTGTCCGACTCTTTGTGACCCCATGAACCACAGCACGCCAGGCCTCCCTGTTCATCACCAACTCCCAGAATCCACCCAAACCCATGTCCATTGAGTCGACGATGCCATCCAACCATCTTGTCCTCTGTCGTCCCCGTCTCCTCCTGCCCTCAATCTTCCCCAGCATCAGGGTCTTTTCCAGAGTCAGCTCTTCACATCAGGTGGCCAAAGTATTGGAGTTTCAGCTTCAACATCAGTCCTTCCAGTGAACACCCAGGACTGATCTCCTTTAAGTTGGACTGCTAGGATCTCCTTGCCATCCATGGGACTCTCAAAAGTCTTCTCCAACACCACAGTTCAAAAGCATCAATTCTTTGGTGCTCAGCTTTCTTTATAGTCCAACTCTCACATCCATACATGACCACTGGAAAAACCATAGCCTTGACTAGATGGACCTTTGTTGACAAAGTAATGTCTCTGCTTTTTAATATGCTATCTAGGTGGGTCATAACTTTCCTTCCAAGGATTAAGTGTCTTTTAATTTCATGGCTGCAATCACCATCTGCAGTAATTTTGGAGCCCAGAAAAATAGTCAGCCACTGTTTCCACTGTTTCCCCATCTATTTGCCATGAAATGATGGGACCAGATGCCATGGTCTTAGTTTTCTGAATGTTGAGCTTTAAGCCAACTTTTTCACTCTCCTCTTTCACTTTCATCAAGAGGCTTTTTAGTTCTTCTTCACTTTCTGCCATAAGGGTGGTGTCATCTGCACATCTGAGGTTTTTGATATTTCTCCTGGCAATCTTGATTCCAGCTTGTGCTTCTTCCAGCCCAGCGTTTCTCATGATGTATTCTGCATGTAAGTTAAAGAAGCAGGGTGACAATATACAGCCTTGATGTACTCCTTTTCCTATTTGGAACCAGTCTGTTGTTCCATGTCCAGTTCTAACTGTTGCTTCCTGACCTGCATACAGGTTTCTCAAGAGGCAGGTCAGGTGGTCTGGTATGCCCTTCTCTTTCAGAATTTTCCATAGTTTATTGTGATCCACACAGTCAAAGGCTTTGGCATAGTCAATAAAGCAGAAATAGATGTTTTTTTGGAACTCTATAGCTTTTTTGATGATCCAGTAGATGTTGATGATTTGGCCTTTTCTAAAACCAGCTTGAACATCTTGGTTTACGGTTCATGTATTGCTGAAGCCTGGCTTGAAAAATTTTGAGCATTACTTTACTAGCATGTGAGATGAGTGCAAGTGTGCAGTAGTTTCAGCATTCTTTGGCACTGCCTTTCTTTGGGATTGGAATGAAAATTGACCTTTTCCAGTCTTGTAACCAGCTTTATTGAGATATAATTCACATACCACACAGCTTATTTAAAATGTACAATTTAGTGGGGTTTTAGTTTATTCACAGAGACATATAAATGTAACTACAGTCTAATTTTAGAACATTTTCACCACCCCAGAAAGAAACTCTTGCCTATTTACAGTTATTCCCAATTCCTCTCATCCCACCTCTGCAGCCCCAGGCAACTCCTAATCTGCTTTCTGCTGCTGTAATAGATTTGCTTGTTCTGTCCAGTTTATAGAGACATAAACAATATGTGATTCTTTGTGACTGGCTTGTTTCACTGAACAAAATGTTTTCAAGGTTCATCCATATTATCACATATATCAATACTTCATTCCTTTTTATGGCTGAGTAAGGAGAAGGCAATGGCACCCTACTCCAGTACTCTTGCCTGGAAAATCCCATGGACAGAGGAGCCTGGTAGGCTGCAGTCCATGGGGTCGCTAGGAGTTGGACACGACTGAGCGACTTCACTTTCACTTTTCACTTTCCTGCATTGGAGAAGGAAATGGCAACCCACTCCAGTGTTCTTGCCTGGAGAATCCCAGGGACTGGGGAGCCTGGTGGGCTGCTGTCTATGGGGTTGCACAGAGTCGGACATGACTAAAGTGACTTACATAGCATAGCAATATTCCATAAACCACAATTTGTTTGTGTATTCATCAGTTAATAGGCATTTAGGTTGTTTGTACTTTTTGACTGTTATGAATTAATGCTGTGTACAAGTTTTTGTCTGGATATGTTTTCATTTTTCTTGTGTATATACCTGAGTGGAACTGCAGGATTATATGGTAATTGACTCCTTGTTTCACATTTTGAGAAACTGCCAGACTGTTTTCCACAGTGGTGGTACCATTTTACATATCTATTAGCAGTGTTTGAGAGTTCAGTTTCTTCATATCCTCACACATACTTTTCTTATTACCTTATTTTTTTTCAGGCTTTCTGTTGGTTTGTGAAGTGGTATGTCATTGTGATTTTTATTTGTGTTCCTGTAATAACTAATGATGTTGAGTTTCACATGCTTAATGCTGTATGCATATCTTCTTTAGAGAAATTTTTATTCCGATCCTTTGCTCATTTTAAAATTAGGTTATTTGGTTTTTTATTATTGAGTTGTAAGAGTTCTTTATATGTTCTAGACACCAGACCCTTATGAACTAAATGATTTTCAAATATTTTCTCCCTTTCTGGACATTGTCTTTCTACTTTTTTAATAATGTCCAGACAAGATTTTAATGTTGATGAAGTTCAGTATGTACCTGTTTTTTCTTTTATTACTCTGCTTTTGATTCTGTATCTAAGAAATCATTGCTTAACCCAAGATTATAAAGATATTCACCTATGTTTTATTCTGTGAGTTTCGTAGCTTTAGCTCTTGCATGCAGGTCTTTGATCTGTTTTGAGTGAATTTTTGTGTGTGATATGAGGAAAGGGCCTAGCTTCATTTTTCTGTGTGTGAAGTTGTTACAACACCATTAATTGAGATTATTCTTTCCTCATTGAATTACCTTGGCACCTTTTAGAAAATTAGTTGACCATAAATGTGTGGGCTCATTTCTTGACTCTCAGTTCTGTTCCATTGGTCCTACACGTCAGGATCAGTATTTTGAAAGCTCCTGGGGTGATTCCATGTACGTTCTGGGTGGCAAGCGTTTGGACAGTTTGATTAGGAGACAGCACAATGCAAGGTTGCTGAAGTACTTCATGAAAGACGTGCTGATTGTGTGTTCCTTAACTAAACCTGTGTTTCCCAAATTGGACTGGTAAGAGTCACTCAGGGATGAGGAATTACTTGGGGAGACAAGGCCTGGTAAATGGTGGAGGGGAACATGTGGCCTGTATTTCTGGGCTCTCCAACATGGACATTTTCTCTTCACCAATTGCCAGTTGATTGAAATCTTCAGGGAGTTGCTTGTTTAGTGAACTATGGTCAGTCCTATGATCAGTCTGCTGGAGTGATGCTGGATCTGCTGGGCCAGACTAGTAGAAGACTGCATACCTGAACCATGGTCCTTCTACAGAATTGTTGCTCCCACAGTATTCTTGGGGTGAAGCCATCACTCTGTCTTGAGGGAGATGACAAGAGAGAGCTCCTTGGAACTCCATGTTTACTGTGAGCCCTTCTCTGGTCACCTTATTTATTGCCTTCTGCCATATATAGGGCTTCCCTGGTGGCTCAGAGGGTAAAGAATCTGCCCACAATGGGTGAGACCCGGGTTTGATCCCTGGGTTGGGAAGGTCCCCTGGAGAAGGGAATAGCTACCCATTCCAGTATTCTTGCCGAGAGAATTCCATGGACAGAGGAGCCTGGCGGGCTACAGGCCATGAAGTTGCAAAGAGTTGGACATGATTGAGAGACTAACATTTTCACTTTTTCTGCCATATACACACAAATATTTTATACCTACATTTCCTTCTCATCTGCCTTGTTTACTTAAATTTCTGATTATGGAGAAAGAATATATATATATATTTCAAGGATATTTATGTTGTCTGCTCTACTGGCCTGAAAGCTTCATGAGAAAAGGGAGTTTTGGTTGACAGCAATGTCTCTAGCACCAAGGACAGTGCCTGGCACATAGTAGGCACTCTGTAAATATTTGTTGAATGAATGAAGGGCCTGTTGAGATCAAACAGTGGAGAGGGCAGCTTCTCTCTTTCAGCATCAGCAGCAGTCACTCTGCTTGGTTTTAGCTTCATGATACTGTGAATCATCAAAGCATGTGTTTCTCTGTATGAACCACTTGAAGATTAATGCCATATTCATGTCCAACCTAATGTGCTTGTAGGACTAACCTCCATACTTTTCATTTATTTACTGAGTTTGTCTAGTATGCATCTCTGCAAGCTGTCTAAAATCATCTTTGGAATCTAGCAGGCTGTAAATAAATGCTATTTAATCGGCTTTGATGAGAATTTCCTAATTTCAATCTTTGCTCCTGATCCAGGAAATTCAGTTCTAGGTTGGCAGAGGAGGACAATTTTTGTAAAATCGAATTCCTCTTTCATTTCTCCCTCCTTTTTTTACCCCCTCCCTTTTTTTTTAATTTTAATTTTTATTTTTTAGGATAGAATTTTTGCGGCATTTGAAGAGCTTTTTCCAGATTATGTTTAAAATCGAAACCAAACCATGTGGTGAAGAACTCAAGGGAGGGGATAAAGTGCTGATGACTTGTGTTGGCATTGGCTTCTCCAACCTTAGCAAGACCCTCAAGTGACATTGTCAGAAGATGAAAGGCCCAAAGGCTTCTAGACAACGCAGAAGCTGCCAAGGAACCAAAGGGACCAGATTCATCCAGGACTTTCCAACTTCCCGTTTGAAAACAATCAGGATATCCGAACAAAAAATGTCTCTCTACCTGTGGTTTTCAGCCATTTCTCCGGGGCAGACATTCCTCAGGAGGCCCAGTCACAACGGGAGCTCCCTCGGCTTACCTGGATGAAGAGTGTGCCTTCGGGACACAGTTGTACTGCTGCAGCATCACAGCTGCGTTTTAGCACTACTTCCTGAGCCCACATCCTCGGGCTTCCGCTGTATGGCTATTTTCTAGACCTTTGGAGTTTGTTACAGTTGCTTCTGCAAGGACTGACCCTCCTGAATCTTGGTTTCTGTGTCGGGATTAAATGAGATACAATGAATTGGAAGCCCTTTATGAATAATGTCATGTAATGCAAATGTCAGAAATTGGTGTGTTAGACTATTTTATCCCTTGTCTTATGAATGGACTACTATCTTGGAGATACACTGCTCCCCATCTGGTTCATTGTATGTGGATTTTGGGGGAATGAATGCCTAGGGACTGCAAGAATCCAACTAAAGTTATTGAATATTTTCCATATCTCGGGTGTGCTATGCATGTTCTCATTTAATTCTCCCAATAGCCCAGTGATGTAGATTTGATTATCCCCACAAGAGAAATTCAAAAAGGATATTTTGTTCCTTTTGAAATTTGATAATATAGAGATATTAGCTCTCCTGATTTCAAGATCTAAGTATCAGAGTCTAGAGTTTTATACTACTTGCAAGCTAGTAAGTTAGATTATTACTGTTTCACGGATGCTAGCAGAAAACATGAAAATCTCATGTCATAGACAAAAAGCTTTATTACTCAGAGCACAGGAAGCAGCATGAGCTTCACTGGTTTCTTTCTCCAAGTCCCACAAGATGTGGAGGGTCTGCAGGTATGCCATGCACACCAGTGGTTTGCATCACAGGCAAGGAACATGCACATGTGGGAACTCCACCTCTTACAAGCTTGCTCTTTGTTCCAGATAGGGACATTACTTCACCCCTCAAGATTGCTTGCTGTGAACACGTGATAGGAAAGGGCCAGGATAAAAGCCTCCCCAGTGGGAATGTGCAGGAACACTCAGGACTTGTGGCGATTGTACCTGCTGCTAGTAGAGGCTACAAGTGGTGTGTATGGGGGTTCAGAGTTATCAGTGGTAGGGGAAATATCTGATTTTTCTATTAGGATTCCAAATGATATTGTCTACCTAGGGTGGACTTTTGAGGTAAGGCATGGTCTTTACCTCCCCAGGTCTCTCAGTACACTTTTCTTTTCTCAGTAAAAGGGGTCCCGAGGAAGTTTGTGCTCTTGTGTCTGGGGGTGTGGGAGGATGTGGAGTGGGGAGCTAACACCGACAGGTCAGGCCATTGTGAACTGTGGTTGTCAACTTACTGAGAGCTCTACATGCTGTATTAGATTTCTGTTGCTGCATAACCAGTTACCACAAACTTAGGAGCCTAAAGTATTACCATTTATCATCCACAATTCTGTAGGTCAGAGGTCCTGGTCTGTGCTTGGATTCTCTGGTTATGGCTTCGCAAGGCTAATGTCAAGGTGCTGGGCTCCGGGCAGGAATACATTTCCAACCATATTTGGATTGTTGGCAGAATTGTTGGACTGGAGTTCCTGTTTCTGGCTGGCTGTCAGCTGCAGGCAACTCTCAGCTTATAAGTAGAGGCTGCCTGCATTCCTTATAACTTGACTCCCTGCATCTTCAAGCCAGCGATGATGCATTGAATCCTTCTCATGCTTTGAATCTGACTTCTTGTGATAACGTATCTTAAGTCATCTGGTCACAGCAGTACCTAGGTTAGTGTTTGAATAGCCGGGGCCAGGACTCTTAGACATCTGAAAATTTTGCCTACCACACATCAGTTCAGTCACTCAGTCGTGTCTGACTCTTTGCAACCCATGGACTGCAGCATGCCAGGCTTCCCTGTCATGCTCCTTCCTGATGCTTGCTCAAATTCATGTCCATCGAGTCAGTGATGCCATCCAACCATCTCATCCTCTGTTATCTCCTTCTCCTCCTGCCTTCAATCTTTCCCAGTGTAAGGGTCTTTTCCAATGAGTTAGTTCTTCACATCAGATGGCCAAAGTATTGGAGTTTCAGCTTCAGCATCAGTCCTTTCAATGAATATTCAGTACTGATTTCCTTTTGGATGGAAAAGGATGCTCAGCTTTCATTATAGTCCAACTCTCACATCCATACGTGACTACTGGAAAAACCATAGCTTTGACTAGATGGACCTTTGTTGGCAAAGTAATTTTATTTAATGCTGCTGATGTTCAAACCCAGATCCACCCATGCTCAGATATAGAAGTAAGGAACCAAATGGCTTTGGCTGTGTCCAGTAGGAACTTTCTGTCCCTTGGGACAAGATTGGGAAATGGGTCCTGTTGGTCAGTTTAGGGTGACATGTAGACACCAGGCAGATCATTACAGCTAGTATAAGGGATGCGAGCTTCCATCTGCTGTCAACACGAAAGTGTCTGGTGGTCTCCAGCCCTCTGACTGGTACAGCTGCTTCTGGAGTGGTAGTAGTGATGCTATAGGCAATAGGAAGACACATTAAATATTAATATTTATTTAAGCAGCCTGCTGCCAGCTCCTTCTCAGGTGCCTGAGAGAAGCAACAGCTCTCCTTGGGCAGAGGTTACTGGTACTTCTTAGTGACATTCCACTTCTGCAGTCTCTGCCTTGTTCTTAGCTTAGCTCCTGGTTGGTGCAGCTACCCCTAGTATAGTTTGATGGGAGATTCCAGCACTTTGAGCTTAGCTTTCTATCTTGACCCCTTTACTTCCCTCTGTTGACAGAAACAGACCAGTCTGAATTCAATAAGACTAGTAATTTTTTTTTTTTTTTTAAGGCATATACACATTTTAGGGATCGTGACAGAATCATGGCCTTGCCTTCCTATCATGTTCCAAGCCTTGCTTCTGTCTTCTACCATCCTTCTCTGTTACATTCTGGGTGAACACCAGCCAGCCTCCTTCCATCATGATTATTTACCATATTCAACAAGACAGATGGGGGGGAAGCTAGGGTGTTGCAACATGATGTGCGGATGGGGAAAGAGCAGGAGGCACTGCTGAAATCCAGATTGCCCTCAGAGGGCAGCCGAACCTTGTGGTTTGTTTGTTTATCTTTTCTGATAAAAAGTGGTGAAGGACATCGTTGATTACAGACCCAAGCAAAAAGCCCCAAAGCTTAGGTTGCACTGTGGTGCCTGTCCTCTCACTGTCACTCTATAGTGAAAAATGGTGAGGTCGCCATCCCGCTGGGTCTTCTGTGTTGGGAGGCTCCTGGGTAAGGCCAGTGCTGACACTTAGTTTCGAGGTGGCCAAGTGGAAGAGAGAAGGGTGTGAAAAGGCAGGGAAGAAAGTAGATGATTGGAGTAGAGGAGGCCTAAGGAAGTGGACAAAATCGTAGGTAGATGGAGAAAAGGAAACACCAGGGAACTAAGGGATTACTTTAATTTTGGCTGTGCCTGAGGCCAGGGGTGGGATTCAACTGGTGAGGTGAGGGGACCAAAGCAGGGTGCAGAAGTGGATTTTTCCAGGGTATTGGTTATGGTGGGTGGATTAGAATGTGGGGCCTCATTGACTTTACCTGTTGGTGCTTTTTTGGAGACGTGAATGTGCTGGTAGGTGATTATAACAGTCTGTGATGGATAAAAAAGCAGCATCACAGGCCTTGCACCCAGCCTGGACCTCTGCTGTTCCTCATCTGACTACAGAGTGGAGAAGTAACTTGCACTCAATCAGAGTTTCCATGTTTAGACCACCCTGGCCTGTTCTTTAGAAGTGACCAGTAGTTACGAGGAATGTCAAGCAGGCAAGTGCAGTTTTTCTGTACTCTAGTTGACTAGATCTAGGAAGCCATTTGAGTGGGAAGCCAAGCCACATCACTCCTTTACCCAAGCAAATAGGGCTGTCATATTTGTCAGGAGCAGACTAGGTCCAGGGCTCCTCTAATCCATGTCTTTCATTTGGCCCTTAATAGTTAGATAGCCTGACTCCATGCCTGAGGCACTGGCCTTTGGTAGCATCTGTAGATGGACTGGGGCAGAGCTTTTGGCACATGGGCCACTTCCTGTCTTCCTGGTTCTTCTGATACTGGTGGTTCTAGATGTGGATCCTGCTCTGCTAATACCCTTGTGTTAAGTCTACAGGGGTGGGGATGCTGATCTTGGGAGGTAAGAGGCCCAGCTTGCTTTCTGCCCCATTTCAGCTACTGACCAGCTGTGATGGCATAAGTATTTCACTTCTGCACACTTGGATTGCTTTTGGGAAATCAGGGTGGATATATGAGGCCTTGTACCCAGCCTGGACCTCTGCTCTTCCTCACCTGACTCCAGAGTAGGGGAGAAGTAATTTGCACTCCATCAGAGTTTCCTGGTTTGGGTGCCCCCAAAACCAGAAAGATGACCTTCATTGCCTCCTCCATGCCACTCCCATCCTCATAACATCAAGATGTTTTACACTCTTTATTCCTGTGTTTTTCCCCCCATTCCCAACCCTCTTAAAGAGCTTTACATCTAAAAATTTCAGGTTGATTAGTTTGCTAATAATTTCTACTGTGATTTGTGAAATCATGTATTCAAACTGATGAAGGTAGGTGAATTTCTAGAAATCAGAGACTGACTTAAATGAAGTAGCCCAACAATGACGCATTTGGCAGCTTCATGTGTCTACTCTGTGAATACCCTGTCACCACACGGTCCTGAGGGTGGTGGACCTGCTGTTGAACTCACTGGGGGCCATTTGGATAACTGGTCTCCTCTTGGGAGTGGATGCTGCCCCAAAGGAAGAGGAACGTTCGAGGCAGGTGCCTATTCCTGGTGCATCTTGGATGGTAGGACTCCTGAAGATATCACTTTAGTCTTTAAGGGAAGATATTGGTGGGACCATATATTTTGAAATGGTGCCTGGCTTGTTGCTCGGAGGGGTCCAATTTCAGGTCATGACAACTGACCTGAGGTTGTTTTAAATGCTGAGTACATTTGGCTCCCCATACTTCTCAAATTCTCCTCTCTCTGTCAATGCTCTGTTTCCACGTCTCTGCTGTTTTACCTGTTAGGCAATTAAAGGCATTGTGTCTAATATTTGTAAGCTTTGAAGAATCAGTGGGAAGGCTTACCAAAAAAAAAAAAAATATATATTGCCTTCAAGTTAGGCAAAGAAAAAGAGCAAAAATAAATATCCACAAAATGAAACATTTCCAAATTTAAAATGTTGAAAACAATATAATGAGTTTGTTTCTTCACATATATTCCCAGGCACACACCATAATTGCAAGGAATTATTGCCAGTCATATATTAAATGGCCAATTGTTTGGCCAACCAAACAGTTTAAAAGGCAAAATTATAAGGAGCCTTTCAGAAATTTGCCACATGGCTGTATTTTAACATGTGTGGTTTGGTGACACTGTCATAAGAAGCCTAGAAAGTAAAACCATGTAAGTCCTCCCCCCTCACCGAGCCACCGCTGTAACGTTAGAGCCTCAGCATCTCCGGAGGGACTCCCCCAGCCTATGGGGCATCCCCAACTACAGGTTCTCATACACCCCTGGGTTCCTTCTTCACACGTCACACCCTCAGTTATTGGTTAATTCTCTGTGTTAACCTGTTTTGATGTGAAGTAGGTTGATCTTTTACAATTTGGTGTGGTTGTGGTTTTAAAGTGTTTTTTTGAAAGACTATATTAAAAAAAGATGAATTCAATCATTTGTGAGGAAAGCTTTTGGCTTCTTGAGTTTCAGTAGAGCACTGTGGAAGTAACAGGCTTAGGAATGAGACTGTGTTTACATCTTATTAAATAGCTGAGTCTGTAGCCACATGGCATTGGGCAGATCCTCTACCTCATCTGTAAAATGGAAAATAGCTGCTGTCCACCCTCGTACTGACAGGACATATTAAATGGTTATGTGTTAAATGCTTAGGGTTCTTTTTAGCTGTTAAACCCCTGATGAGGATTCAAAGCAGTCTTTTACCTAACAGGTTCATGGCTCCATGGGTCATAGGGTTTATCTTTATATCTGATACTTGGATGGACTCAGCCAGAAGACCAGAGGCAAGATGTGGCACCTGTACATGGGTTGGGGTCACACTGCCCCATGACACGCTATAGAGTTAAAAAGAGTGCCTACAGGCATCTCTGTGAAGTTCGCCATGTTCTAGCAGGACCCACCTGGTCAGGGTGAAGTAAGCAGGCAGGCTGCCTCAGGGCTCAGCACTGCTCAGCTACTGTGTGCACCAAACCAAATGAAGAGCTCCAGTGTCATCATGCCAAAGTGTTACAAGACTACCATGTAAGCAACTGTATGTCATCAGAACTCCGCTGTCTCCCTTCTCCCAGTATTGCTTTGTGTTTCTTCTCCATCAGGCAATCTCTTTAACATTCAGTTCTTAGCAATCTTGTGGTCAGAGAGATTCTACCCATTATTTAAATAAAAAAAAAAAAATCCTCCAGAATTGTGTCTCCCTCTGGTTGACTCCAAAATGACCAGATCTGGGTCCTATTCTCAACCCTGGAGTGGTAAGGATGTCAGCCAAACTACCAAACTGTGTAGTTTGAGAGGAACAGGTAAAGTGGTTCCTGAAGGAAAATCTGAATGCTTTTACAAAGAGAAAAGACACTGGGAAGGCAGAAATAACAGTTATCTACTATAGACTGCATTACCTAGTTCCCTGAATACTCTTGGGAGGATATCTTACATTACTGTTTGCCCACCGCCATCTTTCACCATCCAAAATCTTCCAGGATCATGGTATAGAATAGAGTGGACGGAACTTCCCTGGTGGTCCAGTGGTTAAGAATCTGCCTGCCAATGCAGGGGTCACAAGTTTGATTCCTGGTCTGGGAAGATTCCACATCCCACGGGACAACTAAGCCCATGCTTCGCAACTACTGAGCCCATGCACCCTAGAGCCTATGCTCTGCAACAGGAGAACCCACCGCAATGAGAAGCCCATGCACTGCAACTAGAGAGTAGCCCCCACAACTAGAGAAAGCCCTCGCACAGCAATGAAGATTCAGCACAGCCATAAATAAATAAAAAGAATTGAGTGGGCAAGAATGAATTCACTTCAACAGGTGCTTCCTGACAAAAAGCAAGACTTTTGTACCTGGAAGGCCAAAGTTAATATGAACACTGGGCAAAAGTTTATCATTTTAGCTAGTGGTATTCTTGGGCTGGAAGGAGGAGTATACCAGGATGATAACACAGAGGGAGGAGAACTGGCGGTGGGAACACCATGTGGGCTGTGGGCAGGAGGAAGGTTAGGGGGCCAGCTTGAAGAAAGGCGGATATGCAATATCCATTGGTGCTTTCCATCGTGGTTCTGTCTTTTTCCACCTCTGGAAAGACAAATTCAGAAGTGGGGAGGAAAATCAGGGCTTTTTTCCATTGCCAGGAATACAAGAATTAAAATGATAATGACAGTGATGTAAAAAGCTATCCCTAGAAGAGCACTGAAGACATATATAAGTGATGACAGGAATTAGGATGGGGACATGATGGGTATTCCTCTTATTTCCAAATAACTTGCACGATTTTGTTTTTATAGTTATATACCTGTTTCTGTGTGTATATACGTTTACTTATATTAAGAATCTCAGGTGCAACTCCCATCATTTTTCGTGAGCTGCAAGGCAAATAAAAGATCAAGCATCCCCTTTGTCCTACTCCTCTGCACCTTCCCTTAAAACACACAGACACACACAAGCAACTTACTTATGATGTGGCTGGGGCCTGTGGAAGGAAGTGCCGTAGATGGAGAGGAATCCAAGGCCTGCTCATGAAACTGCCTAAGTGGCTTCCCTCTACCCTTGCCTCTCTTCAGGATTCTGCGTCAGAGCACTGCTTCACCTCTTAATTAGATTACGTTGCTGCTGAGTCACTTCAGTTGTGTCCGACTCTGTGCAGCCCCATAGACAGCAGCCCACCAGGATGCCCCGTCCCTGGGATTCTCCAGGCAAGAACACTGGAGTGGGTTGCCATTTCCTTCTTCAATGTATGAAAGTGAAAAAGTGAAGTCGTTCAGTCGTGTCCGACCCTCAGCGACCCCATGGACTGCAGCCTTCCAGGCTCCTCCATCCATGGGATTTTCCAGGCAAGGAGTGGAGTGGGGTGCCATTGCCTTCTCTGTAGATTACGTTAGGTCTGCTGTAATGTTTCCCAGAGCATGTTCTGTTGTACACTAGCATCATAGAATGCTTTCCATGAAAAAGTGAAAAGAAAGTGTTAGTCGCTCAGTTGTGTCCCACTCTTTGCGATCCCGTGGACTGTAGACTGCCTGGCTCCTCTGGGCAAGAATACTGGGGTGGGTTGCCATTCCCTTCTGCAGAGGCTGTTCGTGATCCAGGGATCAAACCTGGGTCTTCCACACTGCCGGCAAATTCTTTACTGTCTGAGCCACCAGGGAAGCCCTTTTCCCTGAAATGCCAACTTAATACAGGTGTAGACAGTGTTGCAGCCTCTAGCAGGTTCGGAGGCCACAATGTGTACTAACATAGCAGAAGCTCTGAGGAGTCCTGTAGCAGAAACTGTCTTTGTTTTACTTACTGCTTTTCAAACTGACCTGGACATTGAACTTTCCATACCTCCCACCCCCAGAAAAGTATTGCATGTAGTGCTCTTATTCTGCAAATCATATTTGGCAGGTATTTGGTCTAGTAGGATTTTTTTTTTTTTTAGGAAAGATAAACTCTGCCATTTGTGATTGGAATATTTGTAAGAAGTCAAGCGGTTGGAATTTAGTGACTAACCCTTGCCCAACCTTACAGCATTGACACCCACGCCCATGAGCTTCAGATTATGGGCCTCGCCTAGTCCCATACCATCTTACTTTCTTATCTGGGCTTCTGGGAATTACAAGAGTCAGAAATGGGACTAGGCTAGGATTTTGTGTGTGTGTGTTGTGATAAACTACAATGTCCCTAATCTCTTGAGGGGGCTTCTTAAGTAGCTCAGTGGTAAAGAATCCATCTGCTAATGCAGGAGATGTGGATTCAACCCCTGGGTCGGGAAGATCCCCTGGAAGACAAAATGGCAACCTACTCCAGTATTCTTCCCTGGAAAATCCCATGGACAAAGTAGCCTGGTGGGCTACCGTTTATGGGGTCACAATGAGTCAGACACGACTTAGCAACTGACCACAATCTCTTTGAGAATCACATTGACTGTTCTTTCCTTCTCGGCTCAGAACCTTAACATCGCAGTGGAACCCACCTGAGCTCTCAACAAGAGGTTGTCAGAAGATGTTCTACTGACTTGGGAGCCCAGGGAGAGTGCCAGAACCCTGTGAGGGCTTAGCCCAAATCTTGGTAATAGGTCAAGGAGAAACCCTTGGGGAAGGAGCACCATAAAATGATTGGCCATATTTTTAGATTTCAAGCCATATTCAAGTCTGAGCCCCCAAACACCTGGATTTTCAGAACTCTGACCTGGGCACCACTTGCCAGCAGCTATCACCAAGATGTGAAGACAGGGCCCTCAAGGCAGTGGGTCTAGGAATGTGGAGAGGCCTTGGGCTTTTTAAACAGCCATTTTAAAAGATGATGGTTTAGTTGTTAAGTTGTGTCCGACTCTTGTGACCTAAGGACTGTGGCCCACCAGGTTTCTCTGTCCATGAGGTTTCCCAGGCAAAAATACTGGAGTATGTTGCCATTTGAATTACACTTGCAACAAGCCCCTACTGGCCCTGCTCCTCTGTTAATAAGCTGTCCAGAAAAGAGCCTGCCTGGATACTCTCTGAGTGTCTTCTTCAAAATGTACAACTTAAGTAGGAGCTTTCTTTTTTTTCCCCCCTCCAGCATGTTATGTTTTTTTATTCCAAGGAAGGTAAAAATGCAACTGAAACACAGAAAAAGATTCGTGTAGTGTACAGAGAAGGTGCTGTGACTGATCAGATGTGTCAAAAGTGGTTGTGAAGTTTTATGCTGGTGATTTCTCACTGGACAGTGTCCATGGTCGGGTAGACCAGTTGAAGTTGATAGTGATCAAATAGAGACATTAATTGAGAAAAATCAGTGTGATACCCAAGTGGATGCTTTTTAAAGCTGTTGATGCTGTACATCAAGGAAAAGCTTTTGCATCTCTTGACAACCTGAGTGGGTACTATTTGCAGTTCTGAGTTTTGTCTTCTGGGAGTTCAGAAGGTGAAATCACAAAGCTTTAATCAGAGTCCTGAATGTGACCCAGGTTAGGAAATAACAAAACAAACTTGAACTCCTGTTCACCCACCTGAGAGGAAGAAAAATGCAAAACAACAACAAAAGGAAATGGAAAACAACCAAATCTCAGATGGAGGGAGCAAGTGGCAAGTGCCCTTCTTAAGAATACCAAGAAAACAACATTGGCACAGAAACCAGACAGTGGCGGGGGGAGCTGCCAGGGAAACAGCAAGGAGTCAGTCCCTCAGGGGCTGTCCTGGTCGTCTCATCTGTTTGCCCCTGACCTGAGGGGACTGAACACCAAGCACCTCATATGACTTGCATATTCTTGTGTGACTCCAAGTGTTGGGAACTGCCACTGTTATGAGTAATATACAAATTCATTTTAAAGTAGCACTGAATTCATAATTCAATAAGTATTTTCTCAATGAACAGGTGCCTTCATGTGGAAAGAGGTCTGTGAAAATTTCAGATGTTTAAAAGAGGTTCTCATGCTTTCTTGAAAAGATTAGAATGACTGTTATATTGAATGTAATTATTTTCTCCCCAGTGGTAGTCTCCTGTTGGTTACCCATCTGGAATGTTTGAACTTCTTGGTGCAAATCTTGACTGTCTGCTTGTGTCTGGGGAAGGAGTAGGTTAGGAGAGAGAAGCAATGGGAATATAATAAAGAGTGGCCCTTAGCAAACTGTGGACGCTGTGTGCCATTACCACCATCCTCCTTCCAGCCTGCCCACCCTGCTACTAGGCAACAGTTAGCACAAGACCTTTAGTGGTCCTGCTCAGCCATTGGTCGTCTCCTCAGTGGGCCCCTCCCCTAAGCAGCCGTCAGTGAGTGACCGTTAATGATCCTGCTCAGTCATTGGTTGGTGCCACAGTGGGCCCCTCCCACAAGCGACCAACTGTTCAGGAGCAACCTTAGTGAGGCCGTTCAGCCAACCTTCAGTGGAGTAGTTAGTTGTCAGGCAGAGAATAAGAGGCGGATCCTGGCCTCCCCCATGGCCCTCCAGCTTACCTGGCTTCAGGCCAGTGAGTGAGTGGAGGGGCCCAGAGAACAGGCTGGGGGCTGTGTTCTGGAGGGCTCTAGGGCTCTCGCCAAAGCCACTCGCTGGCTGGACCCAGGCCTTGAGGCTACAGTGAACCTCTCCTTTATCCCCACCCCTGTGACCTAATGGCAGCAGCCATTTGCCTAGAATGTCATCTGCGGGACCAGGCCCCCACCATTTGGGCAGCCTGAGGAGCTGAAGACAAGAGGTCCCGGGCACCTGGCTCCCTCAGGGATGACAGCTGGGCAGGGTCTGGGGACCTGGCTCTGAAGGAACCATCAACTGAGAGCTTTTCAGCCGGGACCTGGACCTCACAGGGGAAAAGTTGAGCCTTGGGACCCCGCCATTTCTTGTCAGAACGGAGAATAACATTTGTCTGGTGGATATTTGCAGGAACATTGTTATCTAACCATAACCTGGCCTCAAGAACAAAGGCTCTGACACCAAGAAGTCTGCAACAACTAACCATACTCCTTCACCTTTCCTAGAAAAGGACTTTGCTGAGAGCTCTTGTTGGGGGGGAGATTTGGGAGTTTTAAGGCATGAGCACCATTTCCTTGCACACCCCTGCAATAAACTTTTCTCTGTTCCAGACTCCCACGTTTTGGTATTGTTTGGCCTCACTGTACATTGGACACATAAACTTACTTTCTGGTAACAGGAAGACTGGAGGTCATATCAGTTATTGAGCTGTTCTTAATCCTCATTCAAAGAGATGAAGTTCCATTTGGCATCATGATCTGCTGATACTAAAATGTGTCCCAGCTCAGCCTTCTTCAGATCAGATCAGATCAGTTGCTCAGTCGTGTCCGGCTCTTTGCGACCCCATGAATTGCAGCATGCCAGGCCTCCCTGTCCATCACCAACTCCCGGAGTTCACTCAGACTCAGGTCCATCGAGTCAGTGATGCCATCCAGCCATCTCATTCTCTGTCGTCCCCTTCTCCTCCTGCCCAAAATCCCTCCCAGCATCAGTCTTTTCCAGTGAGTCAACTCTTCGCATGAGGTGGCCAAAGTACTGGAGTTTCAGCTTTAGCATCATTCCTTCCAAAGAAATCCCAGGGCTGATCTCCTTCAGAATGGACTGGTTGGATCTCCTTGCAGTCCAAGGGACTCTCAAGAGTCTTCTCCAACACCACAGTTCAAAAGCATCAATTCTTCGGCGCTCAGCCTTCTTCACAGTCCAACTCTCACATCCATACATGACCACAGGAAAAACCATAGCCTTGACTAGACGAACCTTTGTTGGCAAAGTAATGTCTCTGCTTTTGAACGTGCTATCTAGGTTGGTCATAACTTTCCTTCCAAGGAGGAAGCGTCTTTTAATTTCATAGCTTCAGTCACCATCTGTAGTGATTTTGGAGCCCAGAAAAATAAAGTCTGACACTGTTTTCACTGTTTCCCCGTCTATTTCCCATGAAGTGGTGGGACCAGATGCCATGATCTTCGTTTTCTGAATGTTGAGCTTTAAGCCAACTTTTTCACTCGCCTTTTTCACTTTCACCAAGAGGCTTTTTAGTTCCTGTTCACTTTCTGCCATAAGGGTGGTGTCATCTGCATATCTGAGGTTATTGATATTTCTCCCGGCAATCTTGATTCCAGCTTGTGTTTCTTCCAGTCCAGCGTTTCTCATGATGAACTCTGCATATAAGTTAAATAAGCAGAGTGACAATATACAGCCTTGATGAACTCCTTTTCCTATTTGGAACCAGTCTGTTGTTCCATGTCCAGTTCTAACTGTTGCTTCCTGACCTGCATACAAATTTCTCAAGAGGCAGGTCAGGTGTTCTGGTATTCCCATCTCTTTCAAAATTTTCCACAGTTTATTGTGATCCACACAGTCAAAGGCTTTGGCATAGTCAATAAAGCAGAAATAGATGTTTTTCTGGAATTCTCTTGCTTTTTCCATGATCCAGCGGATGTTGGCAATTTGATCTCTGGTTCCTCTGCCTTTTCTAAAACCAGCTTGAACATCAGGAAGTTCACGGTTCACATATTGCTGAAGCCTGGCTTGGAGAATTTTGAGCATTACTTTACTATCGTGTGAGATGACTGCAATTATGCGGTAGTTTGAGCATTCTTTGGCATTGCCTTTCAGTGGGATTGGAATGAAAACTGACCTTTTCCAGTTCTGTGGCCACTGCTGAGTTTTCCAAATTTGCTGGCATATTGAGTGCAGCACTTTCACAGCATCATCTTTCAGGATTTGGAATAGCTCCACTAGAATTCCATCACCTCCACTAGCTTTGTTCGTAGTGATGCTTTCTAAGGCCCACTTGACTTCACATTCCAGGATGTCTGGCTCTAGGTCAGTGATCACAGCATCGTGATTATCTGGGACATGAAGATCTTTTTCGTACAGTTCTTCTGTGTACTCTTCTTAATATCTTCTGCTTCTGTTAGGTCCATACCATTCCTATATCGAGCTCATCTTTGCATGAAATGTTCCTTTGGTATCTCTGATTTTCTTGAAGAGATCCCTAGTCTTTCCCATTCTGTTGTTTTCCTCTATTTCTTTGCATTGATCGCTGAAGAAGGCTTTCTTATCTCTTCTTGCTATTCTTTGGAATTGTGCATTCAGATGCTTATATCTTTCCTTTTCTCCTTTGCTTTTCACTTCTCTTCTTTTCACAGCTAATTATAAGGCCTCCCCAGACAGCCATTTTGCTTTTTTGCATTTCTTTTCTATGGAATGGTCTTGATCCCTGTCTCCTGTACAATGTCACGAACCTCAGTCCATAGTTCATCAGGCACTCTATCAGATCTAGGCCCTTAAATCTATTTCTCACTTCCACTGTATAATCATAAGGGATTTGATTTAGGTCATACCTGAATGGTCCAGTGGTTTTCCCTACTTTCTTCAATTGGCAATAAGGAGTTCATGGTCTGAACCACAGTCAGCTCCTGGTCTTGTTTTTGCTGACTGTATAGAGCTTTTCCATCTTTGGCTGCAAAGAATATAATCAGTCTGATTTCGGTGTTGACCATCTGGTGATGTCCATGTGTAGAGTCTTCGTTTGTGTTGTTGGAAGAGGGTGTTTGCTATGACCAGTGAGATAAAGTTCTGCTTTCTTCCCTCAAGATGTTTTCTTCTGTAATGTAGCATCCTTGCAAGGTGGTAAGTGTTCAGATTTCCCTGACTCACAACTCCTACTCCTTTATGGATTTCAAAACGCTTCCATGAACATTATCTCCTTCATCCTCACAGGCACATATATTTAGTCTTAGAGAAGCTGTGAGACTAAATCAAGTTCACACAGTTAGTGGAGAAACTGGAACATGAACACAAAGCGTTTGGTTCCATGATATCTGAACCATGGTATACATGTGTCTCTAGCCAGTCATACCTCTGTGCCCTTTTAAATGGATATTCTTAAATTATTGTCCAGTACTTAGAGTTGAAGAAATAACAGAAGTAATTTCTGTGAGGAAAGAGTGGAAAAGGAGAATGCTAGAGGTAACATCCCATCTTTTGCACATCTCAGCAAAACAAAAGCCCTGCTTTATCATCTTTGTTGCTCAAGCATTCCCCTTGGAAGTTGTGTTAGTCAGGATTTTGTGTGTGTGTGTGTAAGTGTAACTAAGTGGAAAAAAAACAGGCTTAAGCAAAATCAGGAATGTATCAATCATTGAACTCTAGGGAATTAACTTACTTTTGGCATAGTTGGATCCATGGACTTGAATAATGTCATCAAAACACATCATATTTGCTCCATATGTCTGTTCTTCTATTTCATTCTCCCCAGGATCTTCTCACTGATGGTGGCAAGAGGCTGTTAATTCTTGGCTTACATCCTGTCCTTTGAGCAGCTGGAACAGAGTCTCCCTAACAGTTCCCAACGATGTCCCCAAAGAATTGAGCATCATGGTTGGGTCATTTGCCCAACCAGAAATCAATGATTATAACCAGAGGAATTCGCTGCTCTGATTGTCCTTGCCTGGGTCACATGCCAGTTCTTACAGCCTGAAGGAGTCCAGCTCCCAAACCATTTGCACTGAGGGTGGGGGAGGTGGTACATCACAGAAAATATTCCTTCTGATGCCAAAAGACAAGAAGATAGATACTGGGCAGGCCAGAGCAACAAATATAGACTATAGAAATGTTCTTCTGTCCACCTTAATGGGCTTCCCTGATAGTTCAGTTGGTAAAGAATCTGCCTGCAATGCAGGAGACCCTGGTTTGACTCCTGGGTCAGGAAGATCCTCTGGAGAAGGGATAAGCTACCCACTCCAATATTCTTGGGCTTCCCTTCTGGGTCAGCTGGTAAAGAATCCACCTGCAAAAAAAAAAAAAAAAAAAAGAATCCACCTGCAATGTGGGAGACCTGGGTTCAATCCCTGTGTTGGGAAGATCCCCTGGAGAAGGAAAAATCTACCCACTCCAGTATTTTGGCCTGGAGAATTCTATGGATTATATAGTCTATGGGTTCACAACAAGTCAGACATGACTGAGTGACTTTCACTTTCACTTTCCACCTGAATACCTGGCAGCTTATCAATATATTCCTTTAAACCAGACTCAGGATGCTCCCTGAGCAGAGTGCTAATTAATACCATTTTCTCTATTCCATTACATTACAGATTAGTTCCCTGGGCATCTTAACAACTTGCTCCCTCTCATTCCACCTCTGTCTTTACCAGGTGAGGTAGCTGGAGAGCAGAGGGACTCATCCAGGACAGGGCAGAGTTCAGATCAGATCCTGGCCCTAAACCTTTGGCTTCTGGACCAGAAGTTACCACTGACTTTGTCACTTGAGCGTTCCAGCAGAACAGGCTGTCTTGTCCCACAGCCTACCTGGGTTCTGCTAGGACCTGAGATTGGTATAGGTTGTAGCTGTGCTGAACGATCTATAGACTTAGAAATTAAGCCATCCTGGCCCAAGATAATCATAGCCTACTTAAGGCTTTGCAGAGGGTGGTGGGTCACTGTGCTCACTGCAGGGTATTCTTCCTGTCATTCAAAATATGTGTATTGATTTAGTTAAAAGAGCATGCTTGAGTCCCCAAAAAGAAACCATGTGGGAAGAAACATACTAGGTATCACTAGGAGTAGCCTAGGCTTGTGAGATTGCGGAGGGGACTTTCCTTTTTTGCTTTATCTTTTTAAGTGATTTGAAAGGAGGCACCCAGCCATAGTAGGATATCTGGGGGAATCACTTTTAGCCCTGAACACAGGGTTGAAGAAAACTGGCAGAATACCACTGATGGGGAACTGGGTGAGATCTGGGGATTGGAGAGACAATTAAGGACCCAAATATGAGTCTGCTACAGACCCAGAAAATGAAGGTGTTCCAAGGATAAGAACTTTCTCTTGCAGTGACACTGACCCTGCTGGGCAATGTACTTGGTCCACTGGACCTGACAATGTCAAGACCCTATTGGCAGGTGAGCAATGGTGATCATGGTCCAGCCAGCCTAGCCGCCTCACTTCTGGGAAATTTACAAATAAGAGAAAGATAATTGTTAAACCAACCTCACCTAGATTTTGACCTAAAAGGGACTTGCCCAGCTTTTTAGTAAGGCTTTACTCTACATGACTCGCTCCTGTCATCAAATGTGTCCTGAAATGGTAAAGATTTGCCATTGCTAAGGATATCCAGCATAATAAAGTATAGTGAAAGTGAAGTCGCTCAGTCGTCTACAACTCTTTGCAACCCCATGGACTGTAGCCTGCCAGGCTCCTTCATCCATGAGATTTCCAAGGCAAGAGTACTGGAGTAGCTTGCCATTTACTTCTCCAAAGGATCTTCCCAACCCAGGGATAGAACCCATATCCCCCGCATTGCAGGCAGAGGGTTTTACTGTCTGAACCACTAGGGAAACTTCTATAATAAAGTATCAGTTCAGCTCAGTTCAGTTGCTCAGTCGTGTCCGACTCTTTGCAACCCCATGAATTGCAGCACGCCAGACCTCCTTGTCCATCACCAACTCCCGGAGTTCACTCAAAAACTCGTATCCATCGAGTCGGTGATGCCATCAGCCATCTCATCCTCTGTTGTCCCCTTCTCCTCCTGCTCCCAATCCCTCCCAGCATCAGAGTCTTTTCCAGGGAGTCAACTCTTCGCATGAGGTGGCCAAAGTACTGGAGTTTCAGCTTCAGCATCATTCCTTCCAAAGAACACCCGGGACTGATCTCCTTTAGAACGGACTGGTTGGATCTCCTTGCAGTCCAAGGGACTCTCAAGAGTCTTCTCCAACACCACAGTTCAAAAGCATAAATTCTTTGGCGCTCAGCCTTCTTCACAGTCCAACTCTCACATCCATACATGACCACTGGAAAAACCATAGCCTTGACTAGATGGACCTTTGTTGGCAAAGTAATGTCTCTGCTTTTGAATATGCTATCTAGGTTGGTCATAACTTTCCTTCCAAGGAGTAAGCTTCTTTTAATTTCATGGCTGCAATCACCACCTGCAGTGATTTTGGAGCCCCCCAAAATAAAGTCTGACACTGTTTCCACTGTTTCCCCATCTATTTGCAATGAAGTGATGAGACCAGATGCCATGATCTTCGTTTTCTGAATGTTGAGCTTTAAGCCAAAATTTTCATTCTCCTCTTTCACTTTCATCAAGAGGCTTTTTAGTTCCCCTTCACTTTCTGCCATAAGGGTGGTGTCATCTGCATATCTGAGGTTATTGATATTTCTCCTGGCAATCTGATTCCAGCTTGTGCTTCTTCCAGCCCAGCGTTTCTCATGATGCACTCTGCATATAAGTTAAATAAGCAGGGTGACAATATACAGCCTTGATGTACTCCTTTTCCTATTTGGAACCAGTCTGTTCCATTTCCAGTTCTAACTGTGGCTTCCTGACCTGCATATAGGTTTCTCAAGCGGCAGATCAGGTGGTCTGGTATTTCTATCTGTTTCAGAATTTTCCACAGTTTCTTGTGATCCACACAATCAAAGGCTTTGGCATAGTCAATAAAGAATAAATCAGTGTAAATCCTATAGGCAGCAGAGGGTTTCCTAAGTATTTATTACACAGGACTTCTCTATGGAAATAAAGATCTCACCTTCTCAGGTGATTACTTTCGGAAGATCCTGTTCATTTACACAAGCAGGGGAGCACTTTACACCATTGCCTGAGAATGGCTGGTGGCCCCAGCTATACTTGGAACTTTCCTTCTTGCTCTTCTCTCCCTCTGCTGATTGCTTCTCAGAATGGGCCTGTGACTATCCCCACCTTTACTTTGTCTTTCTTCTCTTGTACCAAGTGAAATCTGCAGAGACTAGACTGGCAGTGGCCATGGATGTATCCTTTTGAAGCACTGGTACATCTAAGGATGCTGGTAGTTCTGGACCACTGAAATTTGCCTTGTATTACAAGAAAGGAAGAAATGGTAAAGTTGGATAAAATTGAGTCATTTTTTTCCTTTCCTGTTTTTCTGACCAACCATAAGCAAACCCTTCAGAAAACCACAGAAGAGATGTACCTGGAATAAGATGAAACTCTAAACACCCATGGAGGAAGTGAGATGGAGGGGGTGGGCAGAGGCCCAGATGGGTGGGCACAGAAGTTTGAAAGCAAGCTAGGGATGGGGCAGCTGGCCACATTTCTACTGTGCCCCCGCTGGGGCCTTTTGATTAAATTTTCACAGGTCTACAGCAGTGCTGGTACATGGCATGGTGTGAGAGTGGGTTATCTTTAAAGATAACTCCACCTTCAAAATTTGATACACTTGAAGGAACTAGTGGACAGCTGATGTATATAGCACAGGGAGCTCAGCTGTTATAACCTAGAGAGGTGGGATGGAAGCTGGGAGGAAGGGCGGTTCGGGAGGGGGGGATATATCTATGCTTATAGCTGATTCATGTTGTATGGCAGAAACTAACACAAAACTGTAAAGCAATTATACTCCAATTAAGAAAGAAAAAAGATTTGACATACTTTCAAGTGGTATATCCAAGACTGAAAACAATGCTAAAAAAAATCCCAGACCCAGGATTTTATTTCTTCTCCCCAAGACAGTCTCCACTGAAGAACCATCTTTGGTGACTGTGGAGACACCAGCCTTCCTCAAGCTGAAGAACTTGGTGTGATGTGATCCTCTCCTATAGCACCTTCATCCCTATAGCCAGGTGCCCAGAGATTTCTACAAGCTGAGGGCTCAGGTTGGGCTCACAGGTGAGTGAGGGAAGAGTTGGGACCGGACAGGCCCTGAGGCATGGGCGGGCTTGGGTTGGGGTGAGGGAAGGAGAGATGAGGCTGCTGGCCCCTGGCAGTGCCTAGGGGAGACTCACATTGTGCAGAGAAGCTTGACCTGAATTCACTTACTTCCTGTGGGATCTTGATCACCAAACCATCTGGACTGAAGGACAAGAACAGCTTGATCTAATCCTTAGAGCTGACCTCACTTGAACACTAAATCAATAAATGATGATTTAATGGAGCTGTTGCTGGGAATCAAGTATCTGACATCTCAAATAGAAGATTTTTTTTTTTTTCTAAAGCCACAACTTGTTCCTTGTTGCCCTTTGGGTTATTCTCTTTCAGTGGGAAAGTGGCTTCCCACTGTCTTGCCTCCATGCACCCACCCTTGAGGAGGCTTGAAAACACACTGAATAGCTGCTCCCGTGATTATCTGGAAGGGCCCACAGTGTCCAGATCAGGAGATTCTCCTAACATGTAGAATGAGGAGTTAGAGAATGAAAGAGGAGATTATGGTCTTTTCCAAAGAAAACCTCTAGAGGAGAAATATCTGAGTAACAAATACCAGTTCATGTTCTGAGCATCTCCCCAGTTCTCTGAGACTCCACTTTCAAGGAAACTGTGTGGCTCTCGGCATGGTGCCTTTCGTCCAGTACTGGTGATGTGCCACCCATCTCCATCTTCTATTAGTTTGCCATGGAGAACAGGCAGTCAAGCTATGTCTCTCTCTGTGTGTCTTATCCTAGAGACAAAGATGTCAGTTTCTTACTTCACGTCTTGTCTGTCTCTCTGTTCCTCTCCCTTTCTTGTGCCCTGAGAGATAGTGTTGGAATGTGGGGTTGGCTGTTGGGAATAGAGAAGGATGAGTCCCATGTTCTCCAGGATGGTTACCAGACAAACTGCCCAGACAAGGGCTGGGAATGGGGCCTTGGGTTCCAGATGTTGGGTGCCTGGCATGCTCCCTGCCCTGCTAAGGCACATGGTTCTCATGGTCTGTTTTCCCACCTTGCAGCCAGTCTGTGCATTCCCACCTGTGAATGCCCTCTTCTTCAAATACTTGAACCTCTTGGAAACTGGGCTCTGAACCCAATTCCACTGGAGTTTAGTCTAGGCTACGCTATCAGAATTTCCATCTAGGCTTTCAGTTATTTTTAGAGAAAAACTGTGAGAGGGGAGTAGTGGAATAGGAAAGTAGTCTAAGGACAGTTATTCTGTTGGTGTTCAGTAGCTAAGTCATGTCTGACTCATTGCCGTCTCATGGACTGCAGCATGTGAGGCTCCTCTGTCCTCCACTGACTCCTGGAGTTTGCTCAAATTCATATACATTGAATCAGTAATGCTATCTAACCATCTCATCCTCTGCCACCCCCTTCTCCTTTTGCCTTCAATCTTTCACAGTATCAGCATCTTTTCCAGTGAGTCTGCTCTTTCCATTAGGTGGTCAAATTATTGAAGCTTCAGCTTCAGCATCAGTCCTTCTAATGAATATTCAGAATTGATTCCCTTTAGGATTGACTGATTTGATCTCCTTGTTGTCCAAGTGACTCTTAAGACTCTTCTCGAGCAACACAGTTTGAAGGCATCATTTCTTCGGCACTCAGCCTTCCTTATGGTCCAACTTTGACATCTGTACATAACTACTGGAAAAGCCATAGCTTTGACTATATGGACCTCTGTTGGCAAAGTGTTGTCTGCCTTTTAATATGCTGTCTAGCTTTGTCATAGCTTTCCTTCCAAGGAGCAAGTGTCTTTTATTTTCATGACTGCAGTCACCATCTGCAGTGATTTTGGAACCCAAGGAAATAACATCTGTCACTGCTTCCACTTTTTCCCTTCTATTTGCCATGAAGTGATGGGACTGGATGCCATGATTTATTTTTTCAATGTTGAGTTTCAAGCCAGCTTTTTCACTCTCCTCTTTCACTCTCATCAAGAAGCTCTTTAGTTCCTCACTTTCTGCCATTAGATTGGAATCAACTGCATATCCAAAGTTGTCGATATTTCTCCTGGAAATCTTGCTTCTAGCTTGTGATTCATGCAGCCTGGCATTTTGCATGATTTACTCTGCATAGAAGTTAAATGAGAAGGGTGACAACATACAGCCTTGTCTTATTCCTTTCCCAGTTTTGAACCAGTCACTTGCTTCATGTCCGGTTCTAGCTGTTGCTTCTTGACCTACATACAGGTTTCTCAGAAGACAGGTAAGGTAGTCTGATATTCCCATCTCTTTAAGAATTTTCCACAGTTTCTTTGTGATCCACACACTCAAGAGCTTTCACATCGTCAATGAAGCAAAATTAGGTATTTTTCTGGAACTAACTTGCTTTCTCCATGATCCAACAAATGTTGGCAATTTGATCTCTGGTTCCTCTGCCTTTTCTAAACCCAGCTTGTCCATCTGGAAGTTCTCATTTCACATACTGCTGAATCTTGACTTGAAGGATTTTGAGCATGACCTTGCTAGATGTGAAATGAATGCAACATTGCTCTTCTTTGGGGTTGGAATGAAAGCTGACCTTTTCTAGTCCTATGGCCACTGCTGAGTTTTCCAGATTTGCTAACATAATAAATGCAGCACTTTATCAGCATCATCTTTTAGGGTTTTCAATAGCTCAGCCAGAATTCCATCACCTCCACTAGCTTTGTTTGTAGTGATGCTTCCTAAGTCTCACTTGACTTCATGCTGTAGGATGTCTGAATCTAGGTGAGTGGCCATACTATCATGGTTATCTGGGTGATTAAGACCTTTCTTGTATAGTTCTTCTTTGTATTCTTGTCACCTCTTTTTAATCTCTTCTGCTTCTGTTGCTGCTGCTGCTGCTGCTAAGTCACTTCAGTCGTGTCCAACTCTTTGCGACCCCATAGACGGCAGCCCACCAGGCTCCCCCGTCCCTGGGATTCTCCAGGCAAGAACACTGGAGTGGGTTGCCATTTCCTTCTCCAATGCATGAAAGTGAAAAGTGAAAGTGAAGTCGCTCAGTCGTGTCTGACTCTTAGCGACCACACGGACTGCAGCCTACCAGGCTCCTTCATCCATGGGATTTTCCAGGCAAGAGTACTGGAGTGGGGTGCTGTTGCCTTCTCCATCTGCTTCTGTTAGTTACTTACAATTTTTTGTCCTTGATTGTGCCATCCTTGCATGAACTGTTCCCTTGATATATCCATTTTTCTTGAAGAGATCTCTAGTATTTTCCATTCTTTTGTTTTCCTCTGTTTTTTTTGCATTGTTCATTTAAGAAGGCCTTCTTATCTCTTCTTGCTAGTCCCTGTAACTGTGCATTCATTTGGGTATATCTTTCCCTTTCTCCCTTGCCTTTCACTTCTCTTCATTCCTCAGCTATTTGTAAAGCCTCCTCAGACAACCACTTTGCCTTCTTGCATTTCTTTATCTTTAGGATGGTTTTGATCACTGCCTCCTATACAGTGTCATGAACTTTGATCCATAGTTTTTTAGGTATTCTATCTACCAGGTCTGATCCCTTGAATCTATTTGTCACCTCCACTGTAGGGATTTGATTTGGGTCATACTTGAATGGCCTAGTTATTTTCCCTACTTGCTTCAATTTCAGCCTGGATTTTGCAATAATGAGCTCTTGATCTGAGCCACAGTCAGCTCCAGGTCTTATTCTGGCTGACTGTATAGAGCTTCTCCATCTTTGGCTGTAAAGAACATAATCATAGCTAGAACATGCAAGCAACCTAGATATCCATTGACAGATGAAAAGCTAAAGAAGTTGTGGTACATATACACAATGGAATATTACTCAACCATAAAAAGGAATGACTTTGAGTCAGTTTTAATGAGGTGGATGAACCTAGAACCTGTTATACAGAGTCAAGTAAGTCAGAAAGATAAATACCATATTCTAACACAAATACGGAATCTAGAAAAATGGTACTGAAGAATTTATTTACAGGGCAGCAATAGAGAAACAGACATAGAGAATAGACTTATGGACATGGGAAGAGGGGAGGAGACGTGAGATGTATGGAAAGAGTAACATGGAAACTTACATTACCATATGTAAAATAGATAGCCAATAGGAATTTGCTGTATGGCTCAGGAAACCCAAACAGGGGCTCTGTATCAATCTAGAGGGGTGGGATGGGGAGGGAAATGGGAGGGAGGTTCAAAAGAGAGGGGATAGATGTATACCTATGGCTGATTCATTTTTGACAGAGAACAACAAAATTCTATAAAATAATTATCCTTCAATTAAGAAATTAATTTATATATATAAAAAGAACATAATCTATCTGATTTTGGTGTTGACTATCTGGTCAAGTCCATTGTAGAGTCTTCTCTTGTGTTGTTGGAAAAGGGTTTTTGCTATGACTAGTGTGTTCTCTTGACAAAAATGTTAGCCTTTGCCCTGGTATATTCCAAGGTGAAACTTGCCTGTTATTCCAGGTATCTCTTGACTTTACTTTTGCATTCCAATCCCCTATGATGAAAAGGACATCTTTTGTGTGTGTGCTTGTTAGTTCTATAAGGTGTTATAGATCTTCAGAGAACTCATCAGTTTCAGCTTCTTCAGCATCAGTAGTTGAGGCATAGACTTGGATTACTGTGATGTTGAATTGTTTGCCTTGGAAATGAACCAAGATCATTCTGTCATTTTTGAGATTGCACCCAAATACTGCATTTCAGACTCTTTTGTTGACTTTGAGGGCTACTCCATTTCTTCTAAGGCATTCTTGCCCACAGTAGTAGATATGATAGTCATCTGAATTAAATTCGCCTATTCTCACCCATTTTAGTTCATTGATTCCTATGACATTGATGTTCATTTTTACCATCTCCTGCTTGACCATGTCCAATTTACCTTGATTCATGGACCTTACATTCTAAGTTCCTGTGCAATGTTGTTCTTTACATCATTGGACTTTACTTTCACCACCAGACACATCCACAGCTGTGTGTTATTCCCACTGTGGCCCAGCCACTTCATTCTTTTTGGAGCAGTTAGTAATTGCCTTCTGCTCTTCCCCAGTAGCATATTGGATACCTTCCAACCTGGGGGGGCTCGTCTTCTGGTGTCATATCTTTTTGCCTTTTCATACTGTTCATGGGGTTCTCTCGGCAAGAATACTGGAGTGGTTTGCCATTCTCTCCTCCAGTGGACCGTGTTTTGTCAGAACTCCTCACTATGACCCAATCTGTCTTGGCTGGCCATGCAAGGCATGATCTATAGCTTCATTGAGTTATGCAAGCCCCTCTGCCATGATAAGACTTCCCAGTTGGCTCAGTGGTAAAGAATCTGCCTGCCATTGCAGGAGATGCAAGTTCAATCCCTTTGTCAGGAAGATCCCCTGGAGATGAAAATATCAACCTATTCCAGTATTCTTGCCTGGAAAATCCCATGGACAGAGGAGCCTAAAGGGCTATAGTCCATGTGTCGCAGAGAGTTGGACACGACTTTGCAGCTGAGCACAGATGCAAGTTATTCTGACCTACATAAAATTAGAACCTTGATGGAAGGCAGTGAGTGCAACACCTTTTTTTCTTTTTTTTTAACCTGCAGCTGTCTTCCAAATAGCGTGTCATTATTTGAGGACTGTGTTAGTTTCTAGAGCTGCCACAACCAGGTACCACAAATTAGGTGGCTTAAAATAACAGAAACTCATTGCCAACCAAATTGGCAGATTTGGTTCCTTCTGATGGCTCTTAGGGGAGAATCTGTTCCATGCCTCTCTGCTAGCTAGGTGGCCCTAGGCATTCCTTAGCATATAAATGCATCACTCTAATCCTCCATCTTCATATGATATTCTCTCTTGGTTTCTGTCTTCATATGACCATCTTATAAGGACACTAGTCATAATGGATTCAGGGCACACCCTACTGCAATTTAACCACATCTTAATCAATTATATCCTCTGTGACTGTAATTCCAAATAAGGTCACATTCTGAGATACTTTGGAATAGGACTTCAACATATCTTTTTTTGGAGGGGGATGGTGGTGGGGGAGGACACAGTTCAACCCATAATGGAGACCAGAAATGGACTGGAAGGAGTTATGGGGTTGGGAGCCCCTGCCAGAATAGTGGTCTTTCTAATTCTTTACAAACAGTTGTCTTAATCCAAGACTTCCTAAAACTGCTCCTTTAGTTAGGATTTTGGAGGCAAGTTAATAAAAGTGAACTTACATGAGTCATGGCTGTTTGACTGCAAGTGATGGAAATCCAATTCTAGTTGGCTTAAACAAAGCAATAATTGACTAACATAACTGGAAAATCTAGGAATGGATCTGGCCTTAGACAGGGTAGAATCTAAGGTTCAGTGTTTCAGAGGTCTTTTTCTCTTGCTCTCCCGCCATCTCTTGGGTTTTGCTTGTCTCTGCTCAGTGTGTCCTTCTGCAGACAGGGCCTCTTCACAAAGAAGTAAAAATGGTGGCTGAGTCCCTAATGCACATCATCTCAGTTTTCCCACCTAAGTGGAAATGTCACGTGAGTGTATGTTCCTCGGTTCTTTGTCTCGTCACAACAAAGATTTGGAGCAACGGACATTAAAGCCCTCGGCGCATCACAGCTCTCAGGTCTTGGACAAACCGTGCTACAGTTCTTAGGCAAATCAGTGTTACAGCTCCATTTTATTTAGAAGATAGCAGGAGAATCCAAGACTCAAAGAGAAGAGAGTGGAGGAGTGCATGGGGAGGGAAAGAGAGAGAGAGAGAGAGAGAGAGAGAGCGCACGCAAGTGGGAGAGAGAGTCCGTGAGAAAGCGCTTTGGCTCCTTCTTTTATATGTTTTTTCCTCCACCTGGGCCTGCCCTATGCAAATTGGGCTTAGCCAGGAGTGCTGTTTGTTCTGCCTGAAGTCTTTACTCTGGTCCTCGGACCTTCCTTGTCTTTTAGCCACCGCCATTTTGGACTCCTTTTCCCTATTCTACCCACCTAACAGAAAGAACTTTCCAACTTCCTGTATCAATCTCAGGGAAGACACTGATTGGCCTTTCCTGGGTCATGTGCCCACATACCAGCAATCATTGTGTCCATGCAGATAGAATGCCCTGATTGACTACCCTATTATCATGGACTCACCCTTGAAGGGAGTATTCATGATGATTTATCCTACTCATGAAAATTAGAGGAGGAATTCCCTAGGAAATCCAAAGAGTGGATGAGGAAACACGTTGTTAGACAAGCATAATACCTGCAATGATCCACTGTATAATTCAAGCTAGCTTATGAGAAAAGAAGAATTTATTAAAAGGATATAGAGGTATCATGTGTAATATAAGGACAGGCATATAGCTGACCTTAGGGCGAGTGCCCAGACAGCTTCTTTCTGCCAATGTTTCATTCTTTTCTTTCTGAAATCCTCCTTTCTGCTTAGTCTACCCCGTGGGAAGAAAGTGGTTTCCCTACAGCTTCCCAGTTTTTATCTCCTTCATTCCAGGAACTAGCCTCTTTAAAATTCCCCAGTGATAAAATCTGCTTGGCCCAATTGAGTAAGTTCACACCCTCAAACCAATCAATTATGCTCATGAGGGCTGGGGGAAATCATACCCTAGAAACACAGTATACCCAAGAGAGGAAGGTCTAGTAAATACCCAGTATATTTCTGTTGATTTCCCTGGTGGCTCAGATGGTAAAGCATGTCTGTTAATCCCCTATGAGTGTACAAGGTTCCTAGAATCCTCCTAAAAATCATTTATTCTAAGACCTTCATTTTGCATGTGAAGAAATGGAAGCCCCTAAATGTTAAAGACTTAAGATGTCATATATACACATAGAAGTGATAATAACTTGCCTAGATAGTGACTAGTGCCCAGAATTTCCATTCCAATTTCTTCTGTAATATCATGTTTAGACTTAATAAGTCCCATGATTTTAGTCCATAAAGAAAAGTAAAAACAACAAATAAAACCAAAGATGCACACAAGCACTGGCAAACAGTAAACTTGCCTTGCTTCACAGTCCTTGCTCCTACTGTTCCCTTTGCTTGCAGTGGTGCGTCAACCTCTCCCTAAGTCTTGGTTTAGTTAATTCTTACCCATGTTTCAAAATTCTGCTTAACCATGACTTGCTCAAGGATATTCTCTTGACCTGTCAAACTGGCTCAGTTCCTACCCTGTTTTGTGTTTTCATAGTGCTTCTGTTAAGCCCTTCTTTTGTCATTGAATTATTAGTAATGTTTGTGTAATTTGTTCAGGAGGTTCCCTACCCTTGAGTCACAGGTGCTACAGGAACCAAGACTATGTAATATCCTGTGTTCAGCATAATGTCTCACTGTGGTAGTGTGTGATGAATTGTTCGGTTGCTCAGTCATGTGATGAATATTTTTCAGGAAAACCATAAAGAGTGGGAAGAGAAAAACAAACTGTGAGCCTCTACTGCCACCTTTTCTTTAGAAGGAAAGAAAAGTTTCCTTGAGAACCAGTTTATTTGCTTATTATTCCTGTGAATTCTAAGAGATTAGAAATAAAGCTTCTGAGATGAAGGTTACATCAAAAATGATTTCAGAGATAAGGTTCCAAAATTTCCGACCTCCATAATGATGATAATGGCTAACATTTTGGAGCAGCTGTCATCTCCCAGGCTCTGGGCTAAGTGCATTTTCTCTTCTAATCCTCACAGGGAGTTGGTACTATAGGCTCTGAACCTATTAATCCAGAGCAGTAAATATCCTGTCAAGTGACTGGTCTCTTGAAGACAGTGTTGGGTCTCATTCTTCTTTGCACCCATCTAGAGACTGGCTAGAGACTCAGCATGCTCAGAAAAGGGAGTCATGTGTAAGTAGCTCCCACAGAAAGCAAGAGCCTTACTTAATTCCTCTGGCTTCAGAGCAGGAGTATACAAAATTTGCAGGAAGGTACTGACCGGTGTTTTCACTGGAGATGAGATTCTACTATCTAAGAAACTTCAGAAGAGCCAAGGGAATTTCCTGGGATGCTCTAAGCTGTCATAAGAACTGACTTTGCTTTGGGTGGAAAATGTGGGTGCTGCTATTTCCTTGTAAATGAAAATCTTTTGAAATTCCCAGTCACACAAAAGTTACAGTTTATTTGATTTTTCTGAATCTGTTCTTGATAAATGTGTACTTGTAATAACAAACTAAGCCCAAATTGAAATTCTCCAGGTGAGAGTACTGGGGTAGGTAGCTGTTCCCTTCTCCAGGGGATCTTCTCAACCCAGGGATTGAACCCAGGTCTCCCACACTGCAGGCAGATTCTTTACCAAGCATGCCACCAGAAACTGGTTAATTTTTTTTCAGACCCTTTGGTATGCCCAGTGTCTCACACAGTCCTTGTAGCAGCAGCCACCTGAGGTGCGGGTGAAAAGTACCAGATAGGGTACCTGCAAGAATGGACAAGGAAGCTTGAGAACCAGTAGGACTTGTTTCTGGTCTTTCTTACTTTGAATGTGAAGTCGCTCAGTCGTGTCTGACTCTTTGTGACCCCATGGACTATAGCCTACCAGGCTCCTCTGTCCATGGGATTTTCCAGCAAGAGTACTGGAGTGGGTTGCCATTGCCTTCTCCTAACAGATTAAGTCCTATCATAATTACAGAGGGCAATTGTCTTCTAGCTGATTAATTTCTATTTCCCACTGTACTTTTTTCCAAATTAGTTTAGACAAACAGCTTTTTCCTTTCCTTGAGTATACAGAATTATTTCTAAAATCTTCAGTCCTGGGAATTTATATTAATACATTTTGATCCTTTTTAACATAAAAAATGTGGCTTTAAATTCACAATTTGTCAGTAAAGTATTCATGATGAAACTTCTCACAAATGTGAATGAGAAGGCTCTATTGTAAGGTTATCAGTTGTCAGGTCACGATACCTCTGTTGTTATGCACAGTAAAGTAGGTTTAGCAAGCCTAACAGAAATATTTCTAAATTTGAGGGTTTTTTCTCTTCCTTTCCCAGGTTTTCATAATTGGTTCTCTAGGATATGGCTCATACTATTGTCCAAGATGTTTCACATTTAGTCTTTACTGAGATAAAGTTTCACTTCAGTTCAGTTCAGTTGCTCAGTCATGTCCGACTCTTTGCGACCCCATGAATTGCAGCATACCAGGCCTCCCTGTCCATCACCAACTCCCAGAGTTCACTCAGACTCACATCCATCGAGTCAGTGATGCCATCCAGCCATCTCATCCTCTGTCGTCACCTTCTCCTCCTGCCCGCAATCCCTCCCAGCATCAGAGTCTTTTCAATGAGTCAACTCTTTGCATGAGGTGGCCAAAGTACTGGAGTTTCAGCCTTACCATCATTCCTTCCAAAGAAATCCCAGGGCTGATCTTCTTTAGGATGGGCTGGTTGGATCTCCTTGCAGTCCAAGGGACTCTCAAGAGTCTTCTCCAACACCACAGTTCAAAAGCATCAATTCTTTGGTGCTCAGCTTTCTTCACAGCCCAACTCTCACATCCATACATGACCACTGGAAAAACCATAGCCTTGACTAGATGGACCTTTGTTGGCAAAGTAATGTCTCTGCTTTTGAATATGTTAAGTTGGTCATAACTTTTCTTCCAAGGAGTAAGCGTTTTTTAATTTCATGGCTGCAATCACCATCTGCAGTGATTTTTGGAGCCCCCCAAAATAAAGTCTGCCACTGTTTCCACTGTTTCCCCATCTATTTCCCATGAAGTGATGGGACCAGATGCCATGATTTTCATTTTCTGAATGTTGAGTTTTAAGCCAACTTTTTTACTCTCCTCTTTCACCTTCATCAAGAGGCTTTTTAGTTCTTCTTCACTTTCTGCCATAAGGGTGGTGTCATCTGCATATCTGAGGTTATTGATATTTCTCCCAGCAATCTTGATTCCAGCTTGTGCTTCTTCCAGCCCTGCATTTCTCATGATGTACTCTGCATATAAGTTAAATAAGCAGGGTGACAATATTCAGCCTTGATGTACTCCTTTTCCTATTTGGAACCAGTCTGTTGTTCCATGTCCAGTTCTGACTGTTGCTTCCTGACCTGCATAAAGATTTCTCAAGAGGCAGGTCAGGTAGTCTGGTATCCCCATCTCGTTCAGAATTTTCCACTGTTTGTTGTGATCCACACAGTCAAAGGCTTTGGCATAGTCAATAAAGCAGAAATAAATGTTTTTCTGGAACTCTCTTCCTTTTTCCATGATCCAGCAGATGTTGGCAATTTGATCTCTGGTTCCTCTGCCTTTTCTAAAACCAGCTTGAACAACTGGAAGTTCACGGTTCACATATTGCTGAAGCCTGGCTTGGAGAATTTTGAGCATCACTTTACTAGTGTGTGGGATGAGTGCAATTGTGCGGTAGTTTGAGCATTCTTTGGCATTGCCTTTCTTTGGGATTGGAATAAAAACTGACCTTTTCCAGTCCTGTGGCCACTGCTGAGTTGTCCAAATTTGCTGGCATACTGAGCGCAGCACTTTCACAGCATCATCTTTCAGGATTTGGAATAGCTCCACTGGAATTCCATCACCTCCACTAGCTTTGTTCGTAGTGATGCTTTCTAAGGCCCACTTGACTTCACATTCCAGGATGTCTGGCTCTAGGTCAGTGATCACAGCATCGTGATTATCTGGGTCGTGAAGATCTTTTTTTGTACAGTTCTTCTGTGTATTCTTGCCACCTCTTCTTAATATCTTCTGCTTCTGTTAGGTCCATACCATTTCTGTCCTTTATCGTACCCATCTTTGCATGAAATGTTCCCTTGGTATTTCTAATTTTCTTGAAGAGATCTCTAGTCTTTCCCATTCTGTTGTTTTCCTCTATTTCTTTGCATTGATCCCTGAGGAAGGCTTTCTTATCTCTTCTTGCTATTCTTTGGAACTCTGCATTCAGATGCTTATATCTTTCCTTTTCTCCTTCGCTTTTCGCTTCTCTTCTTTTCACAGCTATTTGTAAGGCCTCCCCAGACAACCATTTTGCTTTTTTGCATTTCTTTTTCCTGGGTATGGTCTTGATCCCTGTCTCCTGTACAGTGTCACGAACCTCAGTCCATAGTTCATCAGGCACTCTATCTATCAGATGTAGTCCCTTAAATCTATTTCTCACTTCCACTGTATAATCATAAGGGATTTGATTTAGGTCATACCTGAATGGTCTAGTGGTTTTCCCTACTTTCTTCAATTTAAGTCTGAATTTGGCAATAAGGAGTTCATGATCTGAGCCACAGTCAGCTCCTGGTCTTGTTTTTGCTGACTGTATAGAGCTTCTCCATCTTTGGCTGCAAAGAACATAATCAATCTGATTTTGCTGTTGACCATCTGGTAATGTCCATGTGTAGAGTCTTCGTTTGTGTTGTTGGAAGAGGGTGTTTACTATGATCAGTGCATTTTCTTGGCAAAACTCTATTAGTCTTTGCCCTGCTTCATTCCGAGGTAAAGTTTAGATTGTTCCAAAACAATGATCAACTTATGCCTTTGGTCTAATTTACCAAATTATTATATATTTTATACTAACATAACAGTGGGGATGATAAGTGCAGAAAACATTGTGAAAATAACATGTATAGTATTACTTTAGGGGTAAGCCAAAAACTCCACCTGAATCTAATCCCTCAGCCCAGTGGCCCCAGGACCTGTAGAATCTCCTGTCTGCCCATCACAAGTGCCAGGATCTTACTTTTTTTTTTTTTAATCTTGAACATTGTCAACCTGCAGATTAAATAGGTAAATTAGCCCTGAGGTGAATGCGCCACCACAAAGACCTGAGATTGCCCTGGTTGATGCTTTTCCAAGGAGCCACCATACTTAGCAATGATGTTATGAGCTTGTATTGGTTAGTTTGCTCATTTATAAAAATTCACTGAGCACCTTCTATGTGCCAGGCACTGAACTAGACACCAGAAATAGAGTGATGAACAATATATACAAATGTCAGCTCTCACTGAGCTTACATCTAGTGTGGGAGAGAAGTATTAATTAATTATAAAATATTCTATTGCAATTGTGAGAGTGGTTCCAAGGAAAAAGCACAAGGGGAGTAAGGAACCCAACTTAATCTGAAGCATGGTTGTGAGACTTCAAAGCCCTTTGGAGATGGGATTGTACTAGGCAGAGAGCTGATGTGAGAGACCATGTCAGAAGGCTGTTGGGCAGAGTTGGCTGAGATCTAACCAAACTGTTCTAGGGCAACTTCCCTTCTGCTCAGCCTTAGTCTGGTGCCCTTTGGCACCTTCACCAGTCTCTGGTCCAAAGAGCAATGGCTAGGGCAGCACATTTGGCTTCATCTGATGGCAGTAGCTCAAGCCATGACAATTTAGGCAGGGAAGAATGAGTTTGGTTGACCTGTTTCAAAAAAGTATATGTTTGCACCACACACCTAGGCTTTCATTTATTCTTAATTTTTTTTCTTGTCCAGTAAGGAGACCTGGGTTAGATCCCTGGGTTGGGAAGATCCCCTGGAGAAGGGAAAGGCTACCCACTCTGTATTCTGGCCTGGAGAATTCCATGAACTATACACTCCATGGGGTTGCAAAGAGCTGGACACGACTGAGTGACTTTCACTCACTTAAACAATCTCAATAATTTAACTCTACTGCTACTGCTAAGTCGCTTCAGTTGTGTCCGACTCTGTGCAACCCCATAGATGGCAGCCCCACAGACTCCCCCGTCCCTGGGATTCTCCAGGCAAGAACACTGGAGTGGGTTGCCATTTCCTTCTCCAATGCATGAAAGTTAAAAGTGAAAGTGAAGTCGCTCAGTCATGTCTGAACCTCAGCGACCCCGTGGACTGCAGCCCACCAGGCTTCTCCATCCATGGGATTTTCCAGGCAAGAGTACTGGAGTGGGGTGCCATTGCCTTCTCTGTAACCCCAATAATTAGTTGCTATTTGACTTTCTGAGCATATACTCTGTCACATGCCTTCTTTTAAACTATAAGTTCTCGTGTGAGCCTCAGTCACTCCCTGTGATAGAATCACTAGGTTCCATCATTACTTCATTAGGTCTGCGTCGTGGAGGGCTCTGTAGTAGGGTTCAGTGTATTACTGACCAGGGTTCTTGGCCGCCTTAATAGAAGGATCAGAGGCCAGACAAGAAATTCAGGACAGGCTTTATTGGGGCCCCTACTGTGGCAGGGGAAATAAGAACAAACAGGTTCCCTTGTTTGCTCTCTCCCTGAGTGGGGGCAAGCTTGGAGCTTATTCCTTGTTTGGGTTGAAGGTAGAGATGTGTCCAGGGGTCTGGCCAGAGAGGTGGCTTAGGTGGTTTGCCCACCCCTTAGGTGATGTGTATAGGGGGCATCCGCAGTATCCTGCTTTTGTTCCCTGCTCTTCAAAAGTGGCAGTTGGTTTTTTTTTTTAGTCTCTTTGTATCTTTTATCCAGAATTTGCCCCAACTACATGCAGGTATTTTTAGTCCCATGTAGTTGCTTTGTATTATTTTGTTGCTGAGGAAGGTTTGTCCAGGTACAAGCATTGCAGCACTGCAACAAAGGGTCCCAGGCCCTAGCCTGTCTCAAGTGCAGGAAGCAAACACTCCTCCAGGTATATCAAGCAGAAGGAGATTTAGGATAAGGAATGAAGACTTTACAAAATCACTGAAAGGGCTGGAGAAGAAGAAGCCACTTGGCTTTTGGCCTCAAGGTCATTCCAGTGTAGCTGAGATCTAGAGGTCTGCTGGCCTGTCAGTCTGCCCCTGTTGTTTGTTAGACTGTCACTGCTGTCCTTAACACCACCCCCTCCACCGGCCACAGTAGAGTGTGGAGTCTGGCCCCTGCCAGCATTTGTCGGAGCCCACTTATTGGCCTGAAGCTCCGTGGAGAGATGGCAAAATAGAGTTACCTTCTTTCCACTTCCCAAATCTCTCATGAATACATCTAACTGACAGAACTAATTCACACCCAGAAGCCTAACTTTGAGGCTACCAGGGAAATATATTCTCAGCTTTCCAACTTCTGCATAGAAGAGATGAAATAAGTTTGAGAAAGCCATTTAAATATTCATCCAATAGTGAAAGTGAAAGTCCCTCAGTTGTGTCCATCTCTTTTCGACCCCATGGACTGTAGCCAGCCAGGCTCCACTGTCCATGGAATTCTCTAGACAAGAATACTGGAGTGGGCTGCCATTCTCTTCTCCAGGGGATCTTCCTGACTCAGGGATCGAACCCAGGTCTCCTGCATTGCAGGCAGATTCTTTACTATTGAAGCCACCAGGGAAGCCCATTCAGCCCATAAAGCAGGCCCAAATCTGCATGATTTCTACAATCCATTTTTTAAATTGACGTCTAATTTTCATATGAAAATGCAGAGGTTTTAAGTGTACAGTTTAATATTTTGACAGATGCCTGAATTTTTGTTACCTACACCCAAATCAAGATACAGATTTCCATCATGACATCCTGTCGCCTTGTTCCTCTTTGCAGTCAGTCCTTCCCACCTCCCAGTCAGAGATGATCACTACTCTGATTTCATTAGTTTATTTCATCTGATAATCACAAATCAGTATTACCTGTTCTGAGACTTAAAATAGGTATTACTAGAACTGTGTAATATATATTCTTCTGTGTCTGGCTTCTTTTGCTCAAAATTATATTTGAGAGATTCAATCATGTTAATGTATCAGTAGTTCTGTCCTTTTTAGTGCTGAGAAGTATTCCATTATATGAATATATCATAGGCTTTCACCAGTTAATATTTGTTGACATTGTTTCCAGTTATAAATAATTGTTCCAGCTGTTTTAATAGCCATTGTTCCAGATATTATAAAAATAGCTGCTTAAGACTATTTTTAAAAAAATAATTATTTGTTTTCTCTATTTGACTGTGCCAGGTCTTAGTTGGGGAATGTGGAGTCTATTAATAGTCGCCTGACCAGGGATCGAACCTGGGCCCCTGCAGTGGGAACATGGTCTTTGCCACCGGACCACCAGGGAAATCCCAAGACTTTTTTTTTTTTTTAAATAAACGCACCTAGTATTTCTGATGCAAGTAGACTACATTTTAAGAAACATTGCTCCAATTCAGAAAAACTGATGCTTAGAAAGGTTAAGTAAATTGTCCAAAGCCCCATAGCCAAGAAACACTTGATGCCAGAGCCCAGGCTCTTCCTTCTTGCAGAAAAGACTTTAGTATAGCAGCTTGGAAAGTTGGCTGGAGACCTTTAGGACTGAAATAGAATTCTTCCATGACAGAGTCGGAGAACGGCCTTGAAAATAAGGCATATATTTCAGTTACCAATTGCTGCATAACAAAACAACCAAATCTTTGGCTTAAGCAATAGTTATTTTTTATGATTTTGTGGCAAGGCTGGGAGGTTCTTCTGTTGATCTTGCCTGGGCTCCTTATGGCTCCATTCTCCTGGGAGGGCCACTAGATGCTAGGCTCAGCTGGACTTCTCTCTCCAGGAGCTTTCATCCTTAAGGAGTCTGGACCAGACTTCCCCGTGTGGCAGTGTTCCAAAAGACTATTGAAATGCACAAGCACTTATCAAGTTTGTGTTTGCATTGTGTTCGATAATGTCCACTGGCTAAAACTAAGTCGCGTGGCCAAACTCAGAATCAGTGTGGGAGGGGGCTATCCTAGTAATAGTGTGATTCTTCAGGGACTGTTAGTGTAACAGTCTATCATAGCCTGGAAGTTTATATTTCAGAGGCAGTGGGGAGCTAGAGAGGGTAGAACTAGGGAATTAATAACAGAAGATTAAAGAAATTTCAATAAAGTCAGAATAGGTTAAAAGAAATACTCTATGAAGGAAGGGCCAGCATTCTTCCTGGTCATCTTTGTGGCCCCCACAGCACTCAAGGAAGAGTTTTACACAAGGTAGGTGCTCAGGAATATTTTCTAAAAGTGTTAGAACCTTGAGGAAGGATGGCTAAATGATAATGCACTAAAGGAAGCCAGATTTCTTTTTTTAATCGAAGTATAGTTGGTGTACAATATTATATAAGTTACAGGTGTATAGTATAGTGATTCCCAATTTTAAAGGTTATACCCTATTTCTGGTTATTATAAAATATTCACTATATTCCCTGCATGTACAGTATATCCTTGTAGCTTAATTAATTAATTAAAAAAATTTTTTTTCCATACCACATGGAATGTGGGATGTGGGATCTTAGTTCCCTGACCAGGAATCAAACCTATGCCCCCTGCAGTGGAAGTGCAGAGCCTTAACCACTGGACTACCAGGGAAGTCCCTTTTGTAGCTTATTTTATACCTAATAGTTTTTGCCTCTTAGTCCCGTCCCTATTTTTCTAGTCCCATCTTCTCCCTTCCTACTGTATCCACTGATTTGTTCACTAATCTCTGAGTCTGAGAAGCTAGACTTTTTAAAGATGCTTGGGGCTAGTGCATTGGGACGACCCAGAGGGATGGTATGGGGAGGGAGGAGGGAGGAGGGTTCAGGATGGGGAATACATGTATACCTGTGGTGGATTCATTTTGATATTTGGCAAAACTAATACAATTTGTAAAGTTTAAAAATAAAATTAAATTAAAAAAAATAAAGTGTGAAATGAAGACAGACATGATAGAGAACATGAAAGCAAACTTGTTCCATAAACAAATTGTATGTCTACCATTTAAATCAATGTTTATGGTTTGTTTGTTTCAACCAATGCTATGCAAAGGACTGGAGATGTGTTTCTCAAAATGTGGGTCCCCAGATCATGTGATATACACCCAGACAGTTGATTGGAAATGGCTGAGAGAGGTGTCTAAGTGGACAAGGCTAAGACAATGTCCTTGGTTCCATGATCTTCCCAGAACTTGTAGGGGGAATCTCAAAGTCACTGCCTGCCCCAATAGGGGACACTAGATATGTGTGCCCTAACCATGCCATCTTACCCTTATCACTTCAATGCAGGATAGAACTTTCAACTGCCAGCACCTGAATGTTCTGCCTGAGGGCTCTCTTTGTCCATTCCTCAGCCAAAGATTAGCAGATGTTGGTGTAGAATATTAAAACCAAACCAGTTATAAACCTACAAAGAGGCAAAGAGTGCCCATTATTCCACTAATCAAAATACAAGTTCTGCTGAAAATACAAAAGAACAACAACAACAAAAGTCTTTCTAATGCCCTTCCACTCAGAAATGTTCAGTGAAGATGACAGACCTCCTCCTTCCTTACATTTCTGAAATTGCTTCCAAGATGATCTTCTGGCTCCAATGTTGTTTTCCTCCAACCCACTTTCTGCACATGAATGACCTTTGAAATATAAACATGATGATTAAGCTTTGTGAAAACAGAGATGCTGTCTTTCAGTCTTCACTGTAACTTCAGAACCTAGCAATACCTGCTCATAGCAGGTACCCAGTAAATATTTATTGACTAGATATTATTGGAAACTTCCAAGTCATAAACAAGTTATATCCCAAACAGTTTCTCTTGTAAGGAGGCCCTGTGGAATTTGGAAGATATTTGGCCATCACAATAATAGGTGGTTTTTAGCTTATAGTCTACTAACATATAAAAAACAAATTCACCTATGATGTAGTTTAACTGTAGTCTCAGCTTTCCTAGTTCCTTTGAGCAGGAGAGCATACAGCAAAGGAAGAAAAAAGAAATGGAAGAAGGATAGGCCTTAAGAGTCATTTGGAATTCAATAAGTTATCATGAACATTTTCTATTTTCATACTTCCACTTTTACACTTCTCTGCCATTTATGAATGCTTTCTCTGTGCCTGTTCCCCACCAGGCCCTCCCCCAAGTACAGTAACCCCCTTGCCACCGGGATCCTCTTAATGACAATCACAGTCCTGTTCCCTGAGTGCAAGAAACTTCAGGTATTAAGAGGAAAGTGGCCTGATTGAGGAAATTCACACCCCAGGTGAATGCTTCTTGGTTCTTTAACCGCCCTAAAGGTATTTCCATAAGAGTGGTGTCATCTGCATATCTGAGGTTATTGATATTTCTCTCAGCAATCTTGATTCCAGCTTGTGCTTCTTCCAGCCCAGCATTTCTCATGATGTACTCTGCATATAAGTTAAATAAGCAGGGTGACAAGATACAACCTTGAAGAACTCCTTTTCCTATTTGGAACCAATCTGCTGTTCCATGTCCAGTTCTAACTGTTGCTTCCTGACCTGCATACAAATTTCTCAAGAGGCAGATCAGGTGGTCCGGTATTCCCATCTCTTTCAGAATTTTCCACAGTTTGTTGTGATCCACACAGTCAAAGGTTTTGGCATAGTCAATAAAGCAGAAATAGATGTTTTTCTGGAATTCTCTTGCTTTTTCCATGATCCAGCGGATGTTGGCAATTTGATCTCTGGTTCCTCTGCCTTTTCTAAAACCAGCTTGAACATCAGGAAGTTCACAGTTCACATATTGCTGAAGCCTGGCTTGGAGAATTTTGAGCATTACTTTACTAGCATGTGAGATGAGTGCAATTGTGTGGTAGTTTCAGCATTCTTTGGCATTGCCTTTCTTTGGGATTGGAATGAAAACTGACCTTTTCCAGTCCTGTGGCCACTGCTGAGTTTTCCAAATTTGCTGGCATACTGAGCGCAGCACTTTCACAGCATCATCTTTCAGGATTTGGAAAAGCTCAACTGGAATTCCATCACCTCAACTAGTTTTGTTCGTAGTGATGTTTTCCAAGGCCCACTTGACTTCACATTCCAGGATGTCTGGCTTTAGGTCAGTGATCACACCATTGTGATTATCTGGGTTGTGAAGATCTTTTTTGTACAGTTCTTCTGTGTATTCTTGCCACTTCTTCTTAATATCTTCTGCTTCTGTTAGGTCCATACCATTTCTGTCCTTTATCATACCCATCTTTGCATGAAATGTTCCCTTGGTATCTCTGATTTTCTTGAAGAGATCTCTAGTCTTTCCCATTCTGTTGTTTTCCTCTATTTCTTTGCATTGATCCCTGAGGAAGGCTTTCTTATCTCTTCTTGCTATTCTTTGGAACTCTGCATTCAGATATTTATATCTTTCTTTTCTCTTTTGCTTTTTGCTTCTCTTCTTTTCACAGCTATTTGTAAGGCCTCCCCAGACAGCCATTTTGCTTTTTTGCATTTCTTTTCCATGGGGATGGTCTTGATCCCTCCCATCACTTTATGGGAAATAGATGGGGAGACAGTGGAAACAGTATCAGACTTTATTTTTCTGGGCTCCAAAATCACTGCAGATGGTGACTGCAGCCATGAAATTAAAAGACGCTTACTCCTTGGAAGGAAAGTTATGACCAACCTAGATAGCATATTCAAAAGCAGAGACATTACTTTGCCAACAAAGGTTCATCTAGTCAAGGCTATGGTTTTTCCAGTGGTCATATATGGATGTGAGAGTTGGACTGTGAAGAAGGCTGAGCGCCGAAGAATTGATGCTTTTGAACTGTGGTGTTGGAGAAGACTCTTGAGAGTCCCTTGGACTGCAAGGAGATCCAACCAGTCCATTCTGAAGGAGATCAGCCCTGGGATTTCTTTGGAAGGAATGATGCTAAAGCTGAAACTCCAGTACTTTGGCCACCTCATGCGGAAAGTTGACTCATTGGAAAAGACTCTGATGCTGGGAGGGATTGGGGGCAAGAGGAGAAGGGGATGACAGAGGATGAGATGGCTGGATGGCATCACTGACTCGATGGACGTGAGTCTCAGTGAACTCTGGGAGTTGGTGATGGACAGGGAGGCCTGGCGTGCTGCGATTCATGGGGTTGCAAGGAGTCAGACATGACTGAGCGACTGATCTGATCTGATATGAAAGGTATTTCCAATTTTCTAAAGTCAACGTACAGTAAATCAGTCTCTAATTAGTGGAATTCACTGTAACAAGATACAAATTAAAAAAAAAAAATGGTGAAAGATATTTTGGAGCACGTATTCTCACCAAAAGTCTTCAGTCTTTTTTCAGACTACACCCCCTGCCCCCTGGAGTTAATAATTTGGATTATTCTGCATTTTGATAACTTCATGTTTTTTAAAGATCCCTCCCTGCCTCTTTCCACTCAATTGTTACTATAGGCCTAGGTGGGGAAGGAACATTTGAATAAACGCAGCCATAAGTGGAAAGGCCTACAAAGTGGACCCATCACTGACATCCATGATGGCCTTGCCCAGCAATGTGCACCTTTGAAATCACTCTACCTGTGGGGACACTGGAACCAAGCCTAATGTCAAGCTGTGGTCACTACTCAGAGAACAAAAGTAGGGATAAATTGGAGGGAATTTCTAACTAGACAATCTGGGGTTTTCCATCCTGACATTTGTATCCTCTTTAATTCTGTGTTACTCAAATACATTTATATTTGGCTACTGGAAAGACCTCTGTGACCAGGGGATTTCTGCTTTTATATCTATAGGAGAGAAATTGGATTAGAAAGGATTAAAGTGGTAGTTAACCCAAGGTCACACAGCTGTTTATAAAAGAGCACATTTTCAACCTCCTAATCGTTCTTTTGTTCTGAAGTAGATGCTTCATATCCCTTAAACTATAGTTCAGTCCCTCAATCATGTCTGACTCTTTGAAACCCCATGGACTGCAGCATGCCAGGCTTCCCTGTCCGTCACCAACTCCCAGAGCTTGCTCAGACTTATGTCCATTGAGTCAGTGATGCTATCCAACCACCTCATCCTCTGTCATCTACAACAAGTAGAAATAAAAATATGCTCATTATAGAAGAACAAATAGAAAATCTCAATAGAAAAATAGAAATTATAAAACAAAATAGAACTGTTAGAACTAAAAATGTAATATCTTAAATAAAAATTTACTGGAAATATTAACAGCAGAATACAGATGGAAGAACAGTTAACTTGAAGATATAGCAAATATCAGTCAATCATGTACTCATTCCTGAACCAATCACTGATTGGCTTATACTAATTAGTTCACCTCCGGGGTCACAAGTTATTCATGAGGAAGCGTACAAACCTGAACAAAATTGGAATTCACTTCGAAATGATGAAGGGGAGAATGGATTCTGGCAAGACAATCGACAGTATTCACTTTCCTGTGCTTTGTTTTTCTTATTCATGAAAGGGTGATAACAATCATACATACTTCACAGGATTGATTTGAGGATTCAGTTCAGTTCAGTCGCTCAGTCATGTCCGACTCTTTGCAACCCCATGAACTGCAGCATGCCAGGCCTCCCGGTCCATCACCAACTCCCAGAGTTCACTCAGACTCATGTCCATCGAGTTGGTGATGCCATCCAGCCATCTCATCCTCTGTCGTCACCTTCTCCTCCTGCCCCCAATCCCTCCCAGCATCAGAGTCGTTTCCAATGAGTCAACTCTTCACATGAGGTGGCCAAAGTACTGGAGTTTCAGCTTTAGCATCATTCCTTCCAAAGAACACCCAGGACTGATCTCCTTTAGAATGGACTGGTTGGATCTCCTTGCAGTCCAAGGGACTCTCAAGAGTCTTCTCCAACACCACAGTTCAAAAGCATCAATTCTTCGGCGCTCAGCCTTCTTCAAAGTGCAACTCTCACATCCATATATGACCACTGGAAAAACCATAGCCTTGACTAGATGGACCTTTGTTGGCAAAGTAATGTCTCTACTTTTGAATATGCTATCTAGGTTGGTCATAACTTTCCTTCCAAGGAGTAAGCATCTGCAATCACCATCTGCAGTGATTTTGGGGCCCCCCAAAATAAAGTCTGACACTGTTTCCACTGTTTCCCCATCTATTTCCCATGAAGTGATGGGACCAGATGCCATGATCTTTGTTTTCTGAACGTTGAGCTTTAAGCCAACTTTTTCACTCTCCTCTTTCACTTTCATCAAGAGGCTTTTTAGTTCCTCTTCACTTTCTGCCATAAGGGTGGTATCATCTGCACATCTGAGGTTTTTGATATTTCTCCCGGCAATCTTGATTCCAGCTTGTGCTTCATCCAGCCCAGCGTTTCTCTTGATGTACTCTGCATATAAGTTAAATAAGCAGGGTGACAAGATACAACCTTGACGTACTCCTTTTCCTATTTGGAACCAATCTGTTGTTCCATGTCCAGTTCTAACTGTGGCTTCCTGACCTGCATATAGGTTTCTCAAGAGGCAGGTCAGGTGGTCTGGTATTCCCATCTCTTTCAGAATTTTCCACAGTTGATTGTGATCCACAGAGTCAAAGGCTTTGACATAGTCAATAAAGCAGAAATAGATGTTTTTCTGGAACTCTCTTCCTTTTACTATGATCCAGCGGATGTTGGCAATTTGATCTCTGGTTCTTCTGCCTTTTGTAAAACCAGCTTGAACTGTAGCTATAGGATTAAAGGTTGAGGAGTAAATAAAATAATTCAAGTCCTCGATACATGGCCAGCACATAGTAAGACCTCAGTAGATATTAGCTCTTACTCGTAATGTTTGTATGGTTTCCATCTTTGCTATCATGCCTAGGAAGTTGTTTCCCTCCCTAAGATGATATATTCACTCATATTTGCCTGAACAGTATTATGTTGTACATTTTCATTTTTCTCAAAGCTTATTTTATTGTGGTAAGAACATTTAGCATGAGATCCACCCTCTTAAAGTTTTAATTTTATGATACAGTTTGTTACCTTAGATAAAATGTTGTATAGCAGATCTCTAGGATATATTCATCTTGTTTAACTGAAACTTTATACCCACTGATTATCATGTTCCCATTTCCTCCTCTCCACTCCTTAGCCTCTGGCAACCACCAGTTGATTCTATGGTTCTATGAAATTGACTATTTTCAATACCTCACACAACTAATCATGCAGTATTTTCCTACTGTGGCTGACATTATATTTCACTTCACATAACTTAAAGTCACACAGCCAGAAACTGACTGAATTAATATTTGAATCCCAGTAGTTCAACCTAAAGCCTGGAAATTTAATGGAATATGATATAAAATAATACTTACTATGTATACTGGCCATTGCTAAAACACAGGAGTATTGAGAAAGCCAGATGAGTTATTGTATATAGAAGCTCTTGGTAAACTGTAAAGGATTACATAGTGTTGGTGAGCAGGGATTCAGCCTCACTGCTTGCTAGAATGTAACAAGAAAAAACAGCCAACATCCAGCCCACGACTGCCCAGCAGCCTCCTCTCACCCTTCTTCCTCTGTTGCTTTCAGTCCCTGTCATTTAAACAGTGCTGCTTGATTGCCCACGTGGAACCCCCTCAGCTAATCCAACAGTACAAGATACCTCCCCCGTCCTGCCAAAGAACTCAGCAAAAAGCCTGCTTCCTATTCTCTGGGGATGAAATAGGATGGATTTCATATCTGAAAGATGAAAGAGAATTGAACCCAAACACAAATAGTATCTCTCCGTCACTTGGTAATTAATTGGCCATTTCTTCTTTCTCTTTTTCCAGCAAGTAGATAGATATGGTTAACCTTACAGGTTGAGTATAGTTGGATGTAGAGACAGAAGTTTAGATAATTGCTAATGTAAGCCACCTAATTTTAGTTTAAAATTTTATGGGAAGGAAATGTTTTTAAATACAATACTGCTATTGCTGAAGAGTTCAGAACATCTCATTAGGTAATACTAAAAGGCATCCACTCCTTCGTCATCTTCTGACGATAGTCATTCTTCAAAGTATTTGACTTATTGCTCCTGAAGTGTGAAAGAAATAGAAAACTTTCCCACTTCTAAACGCAAACTTCTGTGGTTAAGAAGACTTGGCATGGTGAAGAAATGAATCCCGGACAGGAATGGCAGTTGGGAATTTCCAAATCTGATACATTCCAGTGAATGAATGAATACTCAGGAGTTATGAGTGGCTCCCCAATGGAAAGAAAGCTGTTGGGATTACGGACCACAAAAAGGAAAATTTCAAAATTTCCAATTATTTTTCACTTTAGATTGCTTTCTATCTTTGGGAAATCCACTCTTACCAGCATTAAGGGCAATTTCTAAGTTAAAAAGGGGGGAAAAAAGGAGATGCCACTTTGGAGGATGTCATTGCTTCATCCTTCAAATAACCACATGACAGAATGTGCAGCAGTTTCCTCGTTAGGAAATTCTGTTCCAAGCACCCTATGCTTCTCTACATGCAGACTAGAACTCTGCTGAGAGCTAGACTGGCAAACCCATCACCTGACAACATTCACTCATATGGGCTCCAAGGAAAAACTGGAGCCTAACATCAACTTTTGGAGTTGGAGTTGCCTAACTCAGAAGTCAGAAAATCTCATGGGTGTTTCTGACTGAGCTTCAGACCCTGAGGCAAAGCAAGTAAGTGCTGGAATCATAAGCTCTTTATTTTCTAGTTCTTAACACACTTCTCCACAGGTGATTTCATAATATAGTGGCATTATCTAATTAATAACTATATGTACATCTCTTGGGAAAAAAGTCTATTCATATAATTCATAAAAATAGTCTATTCATATATTATTATTCAATAATAATAATAGTGTTGGGATTAAGACTCATTACTTAATAACTATTAGTAAATTAAGGAAAAGTTGCAGTTTATACCATCAGCATAATGTAACATTCATTTGAAAATGAATACTCTTTTTAATTTGAATAACTGCTTAAAAAGGCAGTTTAAGATTAGATTCACTTTACTATTGTGAGGTAGAAAACTGAGAGAAGTTATATCAGTTTTCATAACCTAAGAATCACATGCCATCTCTGAATGATCACATATTTTAAATAGCTTATTATAAGTAAAGTGTCATTCTGCTGCCTCTGCTAAGTCGCTTCAGTTGTGTCTGACTCTGTGTGACCCCATAGATGGAAGCCCATCAGGCTCCCCCATCCCTGGGATTCTCCAGGCAAGGGTACTGGAGTGGGTTGCCATTTCCTTCTCCAATGTGTGAAAGTGAAAAGTAAAAGGGAAGTAGCTCAGTCATGTCCAACTCTTAGCGACCCCATGGACTGTAGCCTACCAGGCTCTGCCATCCACGGGATTTTCCAGGCAAGAGTACTGGAGTGGGGTGCCATTGCCTTCTCTGAAAGTGTCATTATAAATTATTAAAGATCACTAGCCAGTTTCAAAGGTAGACGCTTTCCCAGACTATGTCTAACTTCTAGGCTTTTGAAGGGGAAGCTGTTGGTTTATTCATTTCATTAAAAATGGTATTTATTCTGTTTTCTAATTAAAAAGCAATGCATAAAAATGAAAACAATTTTAAAAAGAATACATGTTCATTTTTTAAAAATATTCTTAGCAAAGCTGCAATTGACATCTTTGTACATTTGTGATTGGGTTCATGTATTAATAGATCTGTAAGAATAATCCTTGGATTAGAGTTACTGGGTCAAAGAGCACATGCATTTAAAATTTGAAAGCTGTTGGTCAAATTGCCTTCTACAAAGGGTTAACCAGTTTCCAGTCCTATTGACATATATGAGACTCTGTTTTCCCTTTAGGCCTTTTCTTTTCCTGTTTATAGGTATGAGCATATGGATCTACATAGATAGGTAATTAGACCTATTGTTAAAAAAAAAACATTATACTGTCAGTATTGTTTTGAAATTGCCCTCTAGTATTTGAGTCATAAGCTTGTTTAGTCATTATTTTCAATTTTTATGTATAGAATCATTCATTTGCGGGAGCTGTAGCCTACGTCAACCACCATTGTTGCCAATGCTGGGTATTGGAACTGTGGATTTGGACTAACCTAAACCTACCTTTGAAGAATTTGTCTCTTGGATGATGACAGAAATGAAATGCTTTTTCCCTGGATATAACTAAACAAATGCTTTGAAATAGTTGGCTGTTATCCTTCTGAAAGTTAACTTTCAGTTATCTTTTAGAACCTAATTAAATTATTAAAATGACATTCAAACCCTATAGGCTTGGGCTGCTATAATGAAATGCCACAAAAATGGGTGGCTTAAACAACAGGAATTTCTTTTCTCACAGTTCTGTTGACTGGAAGTTTGAGATCGGGGTGCCAGCATGGTCACTGTCTTGTGAGAACTCTACCCTCAGACCCAGCAATTTCATTTCTATATATTAATATTTACTTAAGGGAAATGTGGGCTTTCCTGGTGGCTCAGACTGTAAAGAATCTGCCTGCAATGTGGGATACCCAGGTTCGATCCCTGGATTGGGAAGATCCTCTGGAGAAGGATCTTCTACCCACTCTACCCACTCCAGGAGAATTCCATGGACAGAGGAGCGTGGCGGGCTACAGTCCATGGGATTACAGAGAGTCAGACATGACTGAGTGACTAACACACTTTCAAGGACACAGCAGAAATGCATATACAAGTGTGCCAACAGATATATAAGAATTCATTGCAGCACTGTTTGTAACAGCCCTTAATTGGAAAGAATGAACAAACCAAAATATAGTGCCAAAATAAATTTCACAAACAGGATGTTGAGCAAAGAAAGCCAGATACAGAATAGTATATGTTGTATAGTTTCATTGATATAAAGTTAAAAAAAATAATCTATATTGTTTAGTGTCAAGATATTGGCTCACCTGTGGGAAAGAGGTAGAGTCTGGGAAGAAAACATGAAAGGGATTCTGGTATGTTGGCTTGTTCTATTTCCTGATATGATTGGTTACCTAGTTATCATAAGTTCACTATGTGAAAACTCCTGAAGCCATATACTTAATGATTTTTACAGTTTTTATGTGTATATTTATACGCTTCTGTGCATGTGTGCTCAGTTGTGTCTGACTCTTTGCAACCCCATGAACTGCAGTCCATCAGGCTTCTCTGTCTGTGGGATTTTCTAGGCAGGGATACTGGAGTGGGTTGTCATCTTCTACTCTAATCCTTAGGATCTTTCCAACCTAAGGATTGAACATGTGTCTCTGGCCTCTCCTGCATTGGCAGGCAGATTCTTTACCACTCTACCACCTGGGAAGCTCTTGTATGTACACTGTCCATCATTAATTATATACAGATTTCTAAGCCCTATCTGATACCTACCAAATTAGAATTTTTAAAAGCTTCCCAGGGATTCTGGTATATTGGGATTTTTTGGAAACTGCTGATCTTCTAAAAATAGCATTTTAATTGTCCTTCTCAAGATCTAATATTTCCTTTTTGCTGGGAAGGAATCATTGTGGAGAACACTGAGGCACTCGGGGTTTGTTGTGGAGATGCTCAGAGAAAGCCATTGGCAATCTACCAGACTGACTGCCACAGTCTAATCTCCTTCCTGCTCAAATAGACTTTTTCTCAGAGAAGCACAAAGAAATAGGTGGGTAAAGAGGTGGATGTGACAGGTTTTATTTAGGTGACTAAGTGATTATGTTTTTACACTAAATTGTCATGTTGAAACAAACAAGAGAAATGTAGCTTCACAGCAGATGAGATCAGAAGAATATACCAAGTATCTCATAAGGATTTTGCCTCAGTATTGACAAATTATGATATGCAGAGCTGATATCATGAGACTAGTTGTGTTACTTTGGTTTCTTATCATTCATGGAATCATGTTAAACAGGAAGGGAACAAATATCACTTTTGGAAATATGTTAAAAGAGAAAACATGATAGTCCTGAATCCAAGAGGGAAAACATTATTTGACAATCAGAGTACATTTAACTTCTTAGTTACCAGGGAAAGAATTTGGGGTATTAAAGAGACACTAAACATTATTAGCGGAGAAGGCAATGGCACCCCACTCCAGTACTCTTGCCTGGAAAATCCCTTGGATGGAGGAGCCTGGTAGGCTGCAGTCCATGGGGTTGCTAGGAGTCAGATACAACTGAGCGACTTCACTTTATTTTTTCACTTTCATGCATTGGAGAAGGAAATGGCAACCCACACTAGTGTTCTTGCCTGGAGAATCCCAGGGACGGTGGAGCCCGGTGGGCTGCCGTCTATGGGGTCGCACAGAGTCGGACACGACTGAAGCGACTAAGCAGCAGTAGCAAACATTATTAGATTTTATTTGACTCTCTTTTTTTTTTTTTCGTTGAATTTTGCCAGTGAGATGGCCACTAACAAAATATAGTGACTTATAATCTGCAAATTTGAGTGTGACTAAAGTATGGGAGGGATTGGGGGCAGGAGGAGAAGGGGACGACAGAGGATGAGATGGCTGGATGGCATCACTGACTTGATGAACGTGAGTCTCAGTGAGCTCCGGGAGTTGGTGATGGACAGGGATGCCTGGCGTGCTGTGATTCATGGGGTCGCAGAGAGTCGGACACGACTGAGTGACTGATCTGATCTGAAAGTATAACTATTGGATGGAGTCCTTCAATTTGAGGTAGGGAAAACCATAGTCAATTGTTATTCAAACTTTTTTTGAATAACAAAGTTATTCAAACTCCATAAGAAATGTATTTTACATTGTGTCCTAATACACACACATATACCCCCCCATGTGCTTGCGACAAAAGATTGATCAAAAATACTTACCTTACTACATGTGAGTAACTTTTTTATTTTCCACAATTTTAATACTGTAAATATATTAATGCTCTACTCTTCTATCTTGTTTGATTTCTTAAGATATAATGATTGTGGTTCACTAAATTAATTTCATATTCCACTAATGGCTTGTAAGATGCAGTTTACAAAACACTGCCTTAAACGTATCCAGTCCAACTCTAGAAACAGAGTACAGAGAAGCTAAGTGACTTAACTAATGGCACACAGAAAAGAATAAAACAGGAGAGACCCATATTTCCTCACACCAACTGCTCCCCCTTACAAAGCAGCTCAGTTTTTCCTGAAACTGATTTAGACAATTGCTTAGTCACAACATTCAGGTCATTATCATTCACTTTAGACTAAATTTATGTTCTTATAATTTGGTGAATGAACTGTAACCTGCCCGAAGAGAGAGACATTCATTGGGCCACCATTTTAGGGAAACTGGTAGAAATGAAGTTTGTTTTTTTTTTCAGGTCCTAGTCAGAGAGAAGTGTAAATGTGGAGCTCTTGAGGGCTCAGAATTTGGAGTCACACAAACACGGGTGTAGATTCCAGCTGCCACCCTCTCTAGTTTTGTGATCTGTGGGCAAGAAGCTTCTCTATGAGTCAACTTCCTCAACTGTAAAATGGAAATAATAATGATAATAACTATAGAATTGAGTGAGGTCATTCATGTGAAGTATAGATGTGTTATTGATACTTACACAATATCTCAAGCATGGAAAGTACTCAATGTATGTTGACATTGTGATGATGATAGTCAGCAGGGAAGTCTAGTCTAAGGGTAAATGAGGCAGTCCTGTGAGCAGAACCCTGAAAATCCAGCAGAGACCAGTGGAAACTACCTACAATTAAAAGAGGGAACACTGGTTGCTGTCCATTGAGCTCCAGTTCCACGAACAATGAATAAGATACTAACGAACCCATATATGGAAATCATTTGATGTTGATTTACAGTAGACATGATTATCAGTTCAGTCACCCAGTCGTGTCCGATCTTTGCAGCCCCATGGACTGAAGCACGCCAGGCTTCCCTGTCCATCACCAGCTCCCGGAGCTTGCTCAGACTCATGTCCATCAAGTCAGTGATGCCATCCAATCATCTCATCCTCTGGCATCCTCTTCTCCTTGATAATAGCAATCAGTTAACAAATGATGGATTTAAATATTACCTGGCATATAGGGACTTGGTGATAAATATTCAGTTAAGTGATCAACCCAGAATGGACTAGATATGGAGAGAGACTGGGCTTTCTTAAACAAAGACTATAGCAGATAGCTCTCTTCTGTTGCAGTCACCTTTCAGGGCAAATGATAACAAAACATCAGCTAGTTGAAATCCTCAGTCCTTTGACTTAGAGTTCAACCTGTTTCCCTCTTCCTCTTATCTTATTTACACTTCATCATAAGCACAAAGGCCCAGCAGTGGCTACCTGCAGTGAGTCTGTGTCCAGCTGCCGTATACATGGAGAACCTAATAACAAACTTGCAACTGAAAGAATTTCATACTGAAGACAGAATGGGTAAACAGTTCATAGACTAGCTGTATTGTTATTATTCAAAGGGGAATCCAAGCCTTAAAAGAGTTTCCCAGATACGCGATGGCCTCTGAGCTTTGTATTCTGAGACACTGTGATAAGAAGCATGAGAGCATCTGTAGAAAATAATCAGCTTTAGTAATTGAGACAATTTTCATGACAATGAAAGAAGCAAATAATCCCTGTGTTCCCAACTTGACCAGTTTTGGACAAAGGCAAAAATAGTCTGCTGCTGCTGCTAAGTCGCTTCAGTTGTGTCCGACTCTGTGCGACCCCAGAGACAGCAGCCCACCAGGCTCCCCTGTCCCTGGGATTCTCCAGGCAACAACACTGGAATGGGTTACCATTTCCTTTTCCAATGCATGAAAGTGAAAAGTGAAAGTGAAGTCGCTCAGTCGTGTCCAACTCTTAGCGACCCCATGGACTGTAGCCCACCAGGCTCCTCCGTCCATGGGATTTTCCAGGCAAGAGTACTGGAGTGGGAAATATTAAAATAAATCCAATGTGTCTGAACTTCCTTGTCAGAAGTCACTGATAGTCTGAGGTCAGGAGTGTGACTAAAGTGCCCACACTCTTTTCAGGCCTCAAATCACATCATCATTATACCTGGTAACAGCGTTGCCCCTCTTCAAATGTGCCTGGACATTACTGCTGGTGCCACAGAGCTCAGTTCTACCGCAGAAGGGTCCTCTGACTCTCTTATCCTTCTTATGAGGGATGAACTCTGCCCTCTCATGTAATGATAATCTTGCATTGGGGTCTTTGCAAATGTTAGCTCAGAGAATCCTCATTCTTCGATTTTATAGACAAGATAGTGAGGTTTAGTGACTCTTTAGGAGCAGAAATGGGGTTAGAAGCCAAATTTGGCAGCCAAACCCATGATGAAGCCTGGGGGAAGCAGGGAGCACAGAGGTGTCAGAATCAGAGGCCCAGTGTTCATGTCTCAGTTCCGTGTCTCAATAGCTCAGAATATTGGGACATTTTCTTAATCTTGGCTTTCGTATCTGTGAGGATGATAATAGTGAGGATGATAATAGTAGCTACCTCAAAGCATTGTTTAATCATGTAAGACCATGCATGTAAATTACTTAAGACAATGCTTAGCCTATAGTAACTGCTTAGTAAACATTACCAATCAAGTCCTATATCTTTCTGGGGCTTTGGAAACTAAAATATGACCAAATCGCTGTACTCAATCTCTGCTGCTGCTAAGTCGCTTCAGTCGTGTCCGACTCTGTGCGACCCCAGAGACAGCAGCCCACCAGGCTCCCCCATCCCTGGGATTCTCCAGGCAAGAACACTGGAGTGGGTTGCCATTTCCTTCTCCAATGCATGAAAGGAAAAGTGAAAGTGAAGTCACTCAGTCATGTACAACTCTTAGTGACCCCATGGACTGCAGCCTACTAGGCTCCTCCGTCCGTGGGATTTTCCAGGCGAGAGTACTGGAGTGGGTTGCCATTGCCTTCTCCTACTCAATCTCTAAAGTCTCCTAAACAGATAGGTATATTGCTGTTTGCTTGCTGATTCTGGGCACATAATATTCTGAAATAAAATATTTTAAACTATTGAGAAAGCTAAAGCTGTATGTAAAATCTTAATTCTTGTAGATTTATTATGAATTTCTACTGCTTACTTTAAATAGGCTGCTTACTTTAAATAGCCATCTAATCACATACGACCACTTCTGACCCCTTAAATTGAGTAACTGACAGGTAAAAATAACATTTTGCACCAAGAAGGCTTTTACATTTCACTGTGCTTACCAAATTACATTGACACATCATTTATGATCACTCACCTAGTAGTGGAATTCCCAGCATTGGTGTAACAGAGCTGCTTGGCTAGGTCAGAGTTGAGGCTCAGGTGATTGTGATAAGAAAGTCCAGCACTGATTTGCAAAAAGGCCAAGAAGTGTCCTGGAACACAAGACTTGAATCTTGATACCACTGGCTTCAGACACTATGCCTGATGGACTGGAATAGCTCTCACAGAGGCCAGACAACAGGGAAAAATGGCTGGGGTGATCCCCTATGTGACCTGTCAGTGCTGGGGCTCTTGAGAGCTAAGTCACCATAAGGGAAGAACTGTCATAACAAAACCAAAACCAAAACCAGCAGCAAGGCCATAGTGTCTTAAGGAGTGGTTGCTCCTGGTGTACGGTAGGGGTTGCTACCAAAACCCATCCTGACTTTACCATCTGGGTGAGTAAGGGCCTAAGGAAAATACCTGTTTCTAACTTGTGAGTGAGTTGTCCAGAGAAAATTGGGCACTGAAAAACTTTATTATGGACCACCCCTAAACTCCTTCTCATTTTTCAAGGTCAGTTTTAGGTGACAAGATGTCCAGCATTGGCAGGATGGTGTGACCCCCTGGGTGGCCTGTCAGTGCCTAAACTGCTAGTAAGGTGACAAATGAAAGAATTTGCTGGGCTAACCACTTAACATTGTGAGGTTCAAGCAACTTTAACTGAGGCCTCTTTCCCTTCTGAGTTCCCTAGCTCACTGTTTATGGATATTTGTGTGTGTTTGTAGGCACCTTGGCAGGCTCTGGGAAATGACTTTAAATGGGAGATTCTGAGAAATTGGACTTCCCATGGTCAAATTGATGGGAGGCTTAGAGCTGGTGAAATTTGGATATTAATGTTATTATTATCCTTGTTCTAATGGTGAATGAAGGCTGAACTCTCTGGATTGCCAAACATCAGAGATTCAAAAAGAGTGCTGATTTCTTACAAAGAAAATTTCAAGTTAAGTATTCCTTAATGTCAGACACTATATCCTGTATTTTTAAAGTGTTCACAAATCCTAGAAGAGTGCTAGTATTATACATAGTAGGTGCTCAAAGAAAAATTTAGAGTAAAATTTGTTGCCAATCCATTCTCTTGTGGCCTGAAGACTTGGAGTGCTTTAGTGGATTGTGGTTTCTTCTTGCAAATCGTCAAACTCTTCTCTGCTATGACTCATATTAACAGGAAGACTGGTGAAATTTCTTTTCAGCAATAACCGGAATGTGTTCTTTACTTTATTACTTATAAGTGTAGTAGATTCACTAACATGATGACAGAGAGAAGTGAAACATTTTCTTAGGGGACTTTGGTGAAACTTCCTTCCTTTTTTCTTTATCAATGGAGTAATTATAAATGTAGCAGTAATTATACAGTGAACTGGTGTATTGAAAAAACTTGTCTACCTACTTTGAAAATACTTTCCAAATGAATTACAGTTACATACCACAAGGAATAAGTAATCTACAACAGACATTCATATTTTTTCTGCAGAACAAATATTAAATATCTGAAAAATTTACTAATTAGATAAAATTGCCTCCTCCCCCTCAACTACAGTAGCTCCATGAGTTTTGGGGAGTTTGCTTTGTTACTTATTGTGTGAAAGACAAGAACTTTTATTACACTCTGAAAATTTGAAACTGTATTGAAGTTGGAGTGGGCAAAGGCGGGAATGACATCACCAGATTTCTTTTTCTCTTGAGAAGTCAGTGAGTAACTGGGGTGTGTCAGTTTCGCTATAATTTTTGTCTAAGAGTATTTTCCTCTTTGAGATTTGTATTCCAAATATAATGTTGTTGCTTAGATAAATTCCCTGGAATAAATTATAAATCTTGTATATGAAGTTAAAACTGTCATCTCAGTATCTTTGATTTTGCTTCAGCAGCTAAATTAGGGATTGAGATTTAGGATTTAGTATTGCTTTGCCCATGTTCTTGCCTCCCGGCCTTCTTTCCTTTTTCCACTCCTGTGATTTTAGGCTAAAGGAGAGGAAAGTGGGAGAAAGAAAATATTGGAGTATGACCTTTATATTCCCTTCCTTGTTTTTCAACCATATTTCACTAACAGATATTATTATATCTTATTTTATTCATCCAACCACTCGCTGTGGGAGCTGCTTGTATTGTCTTTGTTTCCCTGATGAGAACACCAAGGCACAGAGATTGTTAACCTGTGTGGAACCTGATTTCAACTCTATTTAATTCCCCAAAGCTCAGTCTTCCCAAGCATGAGACACAGTAAATATTTGACCATTTCTGACTCCTTCATTCCTACACCATAGAGGACATGGCTGAGTTAGATGCAAAACCTGCGGCCTCCTCAGCCCTCTCTGACACCAGGTTTAACAGAAAAAAGGGGAGGACCATCTAGATTTAGAAGAGAAGAAAGGCAAGAAGACAGGAAAACAGAAGGGAATAAAAGCAAAATAGAAATGAGGCCAAGGAGAGAGAAAGGGATATTTGGGAGAATTTGTGGAGAATGGGAAAAGAAGGATTAAATTCAAGTCCTTGAAAAATGAAAAATGCCCTCCATACTTGGACTATATTGTATGGACAATATTTCCTAATATTTTCACCAGAAGTTCCCCAAATACTGAATACTCTCATCTAAAATTTTTATCTTTTTGAAATGTAAGGAATTCAGATAATGATGATTTATTCATGGAAAGGAATACATAATAGAGGCTCAAATGGCTTGTCTCTACCAATCTTTTCTGACCACTTATTATTCCACTCCTTTTTGATTGTTCTCCATTTCCTTTTATCTTATTCATATCCTCTCACTATATTCAAGGTGATGATCATGGTATGCCTACTGCACCCAAAATATTATGGGGATGGAATACAAAGAGAATGTTACTAATCATCTAGGAATGGAAGCTTCCATTTCAAATCTTAGTTTTCATAAAGCATACATTTCTCTATATTTTGTTCTGGTGGTCAATCCTGAGTCTTGAGAATTGACTTTATATTCTTACTGGTTATTGCTAATATAGGAAAAATAATGCTTTTTGTATTATCTGTCTTGAATCTTGCTATGTCATTTCATTATTTTATCAGTGCAACTTGTTTTTTTAGTTTTCTTAGATTTTTAAAAGTTAGATATTTGCAATTAATGACAGGTTTTTTTTTTTCCTTCCAAGATATTTACCTTTTCTGGTCTTATACATTGACTATGAAGTCTAGTACAGTGTTCAAAGATAGTGGTGACAGAGTTCATCCTCTTGTTTCTCTAACAGAAATGCTTCTAATGATTTATCACTAAATATGGTGTTTAGTTTTCTGATTCTCTTTACCAAATTAAGGAAGTGTCATTCTCAGGACACTTAGTCATAGGATTGGACCTAAGTTCCAAATAGGGCCAATTAGAATCTTCTCCTGGATTGATACAAGACACCAGAGTTTGGGGATTTTCCTTTTTCTACTTTGGCTTTTAAACTAGGGAGATGAAATTTTGTGGCTGTAGATGTCCATTTTCTCTGACACATGGAGAGAACCTACATGAGTTAAGAGATAAGCTGAGCCGGGGAAAACAGTGGGAAGAAGGATAGTCTTATGACAGTAAGCTGTTGAGCCCAGTCATGTTGGAAGCTAGCACTATCCTATGGACTTCTCAGGTATATGAATCAATACAGAATCTGTTAAAGCAGATAGATTTTTTTTGTTTTTGGCTGCACTGGGTCTTTGTTGCTTTTGTGTGAGCTTTCTCTATGTGGTGAGCGGGGTCTGCTCTTTGTTGCGGTGCACAGGCTTCTCATTGTGGTGGCCTCTCTTGTGGAGCACAGACTCTGGGTGCATAGGCTTCAGGAGTTGTGGCACACTGGCTTAGTTGGTCCATGGCATGTGGAATCTACCGGGACCAGGTATTGAACTTACATCCCCAGCATTGGGAAGTAAATTCTTATCTATTGCACCACGAGGGAAGTCCTATTGCAACTAATTGGAAATGGGTGCCTGACATTTGCATTCGAAGCAGTCTTGACTAATAAACCTCCTAATTTTTTCAAATTTATGGATAGAAATAATACAGTTATCTTATATATCTTATAATTCCAAAAATCTCTCCTATCCCTGTAGTTAAGTTCTCATCCCTAAATGGTATTTTTTAATAATTCCTTTTAAAAAAATTATAGTTTCCTATAATTACTGGTTTTTAGGAACATGGTTTTATTGATCAAAACCCTAATGACCTTATAAATTTAATAAAAATTTAATTTTTATTTCCTTCTATTTATATTCCTTTTATGACTTTTAAATTATATATTATTTAATGTTACTGTTTTTCTTCAATTTTGTGCTATTTATTTCAAAATTTACCATTCTCTAGAAGATGCATTTAAGGCTATAAATTTTAATTTTCTCTGCATACTGCTTTATCTGTATTGTAGAATTTCTCAGGTATAATGCACTTATGTTACATATTTCTAAGTTATTTGTAATTTTTATTTCCATTTTCTCTTTTACTCGAGTTATTTAGAAGGATATTTAAAATTTTCAAACTATATACATATAAAATTAAAAAATTTTAAATTAATTTTTAGAATAGTTCCAGATTTATAGAAAGATTGTAGAAGTAGTACAGAAATCCCATATAGTCTCCACCTATTATTAATATCTTGCAGTAATATAATACATATGTTATAATTAATGAATCATTATTTACTAAAGTCCATACTTTATTTAGATTCCTTTTATGGCACCCCACTCCAGTACTCTTGCCTGGAAAATCCCACGGATGGAGGAGCCTGGTAGGCTGCAGTCCACGGGGTTGCTAAGAGTCGGACACGACTGAGCGACTTCATTTTCACTTTTTCACTTTCATGCATTGGAGACGGAAATGGCAGCCCACTCCAGTGTTCTTGCCTGGAGAATCCCAGGGGCAGGAGAGCCTGGTGGGCTGATGTCTATGGGGTCACACAGAGTCAGACACGACTGAAGTGACTTAGCAGTTTTTATCTAATGTCTTTTTATTATTTCAGAACCCCACCTAGAACACCATATTACATCTAGTTGTTTGGTCTCCGTAAGTTCACCTGGCTGTGTCAGTTTCTCAGACTCTCCTTGGTTTAGATGACCTTGACAGTTTTGAGGACTATCAGATTTCTCAGTTGTAAAGTTACTCTTTCCTTCCCACTTTCCACCTTGTGCTGTGTGGAAGGACGTTACTAATACTGCCCACACATAAGGAATGCGGAATTATGCTCACATCTTTGAAGGTGGAATACCTCCACAATTTACTTTGAATCGTTCTGCAAGGGAGATTTGTCTCTTTTTATTAATTAATTCAGTACTTTATATCAGTATGGACTCGTGGATATTTGTTTTTATACTTTGGGTTATAATCCAATACTACCTTACTTATTTTGTTGTTTAAATTGATTCATTTTGCCTGTTTGAAGATATTTTTACTTGGCCTTGGTGTCCCTTTTCCAAATCCTCATTATTGTAGTATTACGGATTTTCTGTGAGCATTTCCTTACTTTCTTCCACTGTAAGATGCTGCAGTTTCATCCCATATATTTTCTGTTCCTAGAAAGAGTCACGTCTCTATGGAGCTCTGCTTCCTTTGGAGAACGGTGTTAGAAACCAACATTGGAGCACTAGATGTGCTTGTTACTACTGGGGTGTCATTGTTTCTAGATTCTCTCAGCTGATTGAACAAGGAACTATACGTGTATAGATGATCTGTATATATACACATATAATAAATATTTCTATATGTAACTATATCTATATTTAGCTAAATATGAGTTCATAATTATGTCCCTAACTCATATCTGTTACCACATGGATCATTCTATTATAGCTTGCTCCACTTGCTTATCTGTGTCAACTCTTTCTGTCTGCCAACCATTTCCTTAACTGCTCAGTTACCATGTATAGCAGTATCCGGATTGTTAACCCATACCCTCATGGACTATAATCTTAACAACTAAAGTCCGCACTGCCCCCAAAAGTTCTCTGTGCTTTGACTATTCAGATATCCATCCTCTTTTCCTTAAACTCCTGTGAGCCACTGATAATTTTTATCCTCTCTATTGTTTTGCCTTTCCCAGAATGTCATATAAGGCATTATTACAGAATGTAACATTTGCTACTGACTTTTTTCACTTGGTAATATTAGTTTAAAATTCATCTTTGTCTCTTAATGTTTGATGGCTTGTTTATTTTTATTGCTGAATAATATTATATTGTTTAGATATGCCACAGTTTGTTTATGACACAGATATGACACAGTATGCCATTTGTGTCTTGAAGGGAAACTTGACTGCTTCCAATTTTGGGCTATTATGAATAGAGATCCTATACATATTTATATGCAGGTTTTGTGTGAACATAAGTTTTCAAGTCAATTGTGTAATTAATTTGGAGCATGATTGCTGGATTTTATGATAAAGCTATGTTTACCTTTGTAAGATAATGCCAAACTGTCTTCCAAAATATAATTTTGAATAAATGTTCCTGTTACCTTTTACATCCTTATTAGCATTTGCTATTGCCAGTTTTTGTTTGTTTGTTTTTGGATTTTAGCCATTCTAATAGGTGTAGTCTACCTCATTATTGTTTAAACTTGGTATTCTCTAATGACAAGTAATGTTGAGCACATGCATTTTTGCCATCCGTATATATTTTTTGGTGAGACACGTGTGAAGATCTTTTGCCTATTATTAATCAGGCTGTGTTCACACCGTTGCATTTAAGAGTTCCTTGTATATTTTGGATAACTGGCTTTTATCAATTATGCCTTTTGCAAATGTATTTTCCCAATGTGGCATGACAACTCATTCTCTTGACAGTGTCTTTCACATGGCAGAAGTCTTTAACTTAATGAAGACCAGCTTATCAATTATTTCTTTCATGAACTGTACATTTTGTGTCATCCAAATTCATCCTCGTTTTCTCGTAAGTTATCTTCTAGGAGTTATATAGTTTTGCATATTTATGTTTAGGTCTGTGATACATTTTGAGTTAATTTTTGTTAAGGGTATAAGTCTGTGTCTAGATTCATCTTTCTGCATGTGGATGTTAAATCGTTCCAAGCACCATTTGTTGAAATGACTGTCTTTTCTTCATTGTATTGCCTCACTCCTTTGTCAAAAATTAGTTGACTTTATTTTTGTGGATCTATTTCTGGGTTCTGTATCCTATTTCATTGATATATTTGTCTATTTTTTCACTAATACTGCACTGTCTTGATTACTGTAGTTTTATAGCAAGTCTTTTTTGATTTTGAGTGAATCAACATTTTATTATGTATTCACATTTAACATACTCATATAGTAATGTAAATGGGCTTCGCAGATGGCACAGTGGTAAAGCATCTGTCTGCCAATGCAGGAGATGCAGAAGATGCAAGAGATGTGGGTTTGATCCCTGGGTCAGGAAGATCCCCTGGACTAGGAAATGGCAACACATTTCCTAGAGAGATGGGAGTAGCTATGTGTGGGGCTAAGATCACTAAAGGTCTGGTCTGACACATTCACTGCATGGGAGACCTTATGTAGATGAGCCAGGTGCAGATGAACAGCATGCAGATACCACATGGCAACCCAGTGCTGTGGAATTAAGGAAACTCCCTACCAACCATTGTGGCCACAACTACTATTGTAATTACTATATTACTACTGAATTACCGTGATGACTTCTACTTCCTAACAGGTGTGTGTGTGTGTGTGTGTGTGTGTGTGTGTGTGCTCAGTCGCATCTGACCCTTTGTGACCCCTCCTCTGTCCATGGGATTTCCCAGGTAAGGATACTGGAGCAGGTTGCCATTTCCTACTCCAGGGGATCTTCCTGACCCAGGGATTGAACCTGCCTTTCTTACATCTCCTGCATTGGCAGGCAGATTCTTTACCACTGTACCACCTGGGAAGCCCCTGTACATGGCTATATGATACAGTCATGTAATACTCTTCTAAGTTGTCTTCTTGCTTCTTCTGCGCCCCTGATGCCCATTCTCCCAATCCATTGCCCACACAACAATCAGAGTGCCTCATTTAAAACATGGTGGCATATCATGTGATTTGGCAATTCTAAACTTACATAGCTTCCCATTTCACTAAGAATAAAAGCCAGTATTTTTTATGATTCAATAGCCCATGTCATCTTGGCCTCTGTCCTCTTTTTTACCTCATCTACTCCTCTCATCCCACCCACTCTACTCTGACCATCCTGCTCATGCCTCTTCTTTTTCTTTGCACATGTGGCTGCACTGTGGACCAGTCTTTCCCAGATGGTCTCATTGTTCCTGCCCTTACTTCATTCTGGGCTCTGCTCAGATGTCATATACACCAAGAGTCTTCCTCTGACCCCCTACTCAAACTCACAAGTGCTCTGTTTCTTCCTATTCTGTTATCAGGTTGAATTCTCTGGAAAGAATCAGACATAGACATGGAGTTTGGGATGCAAGATGTTTAAGAGGGATCAATGCCAGTGCAGAGAAGAGGGTGGAAGCAGGGTTAAGGGAAGAAATGGAACTGTGATTTGGGGAGCTTGGGAACCAGTATTGCTTACCAGAGATGGCCTGGGGGCCAAAATAGCAAGGCTTTTACAGCTCATCTTGCTTTGCCCTATGTGGAGGCTGTCCCAGGAACACTGGGAGGCATCCGTCTGCAACTGAGGCAGGTCCTAAGGGCTCCACAGCTGGAGCCCATCAGCTGACCACACTCCCATCTGAAGGTGAACCTCACCTCCATCACACTTGACTTGGTTTTCTTCATTATACTTAGTACTCTTTAGGTATTCACTTGTTTATGTGATTACTGTCTTTCTCCAAAAGGGTAGGAACTTGTTCATCTTGCTACATTCCTTGAGACTGGAAAGTTCCTCAGTAAATAATTGTGGAATAAGAGACTTCCTGCTAAATATCTTCATATCTAGTGCCTCATACTATCCACACAACAGTCCTTAAAGATCAGTTTTATTATTTATATTTTACACATGAGGAAACAGAGGTTTAGAGAGTCAGTAAGACCTTAGATTTAGGGGCTGTACAGCATCTGATTCAAGATTTTTTTTTCCTTCTTATGATGAGATTTACTTTATTAGCAACTTCCAAATTTGCAGTAAATATTATTGACTAAGTTATAGAACTAATGCTCAGCAAAGCCAATCTACTAACACTGTGTTGTGATAAAGGGAAGTATGGCATTTATTGCAAAGCCAAGCAAAGAGGATGGGCTACTCTGCTTAAAAGACTCTTTGATGCATTCAGGAAGGGGCTTTTTAAAGGCAATGTGAGGGAAAGGATCAGGGTGTGTGAACAGCTCAGGTACATCCTTCTGATTGGTTGGTAGTGAGGTCACAGGGTGGTATATTGGGAATCTCAGTTATCAGTTTTCTGGCTCCAACTATCTGTGGTCTATGTAGTAATGGTCAACAGTTAACTCCTTTCACCTGGTGGGGATTTTATATATGCAAAATAACTCAAGGGTGTAGCTCAGGATATTATCTATAGTCCTTGGAGAGGAATTAAGGTTTTGGACTTTGTTTTATTGCTAACCTGTTAATATTATTTTGTCTTGCTTAGCCGTTTTCATTTGTTTCTACATTTTCACACTTCTTTGGTTAAATTTGCTCTTTGGAACTTGGGAAAGGCTTAGGAGGCTAAAGCTTTTCTACATACAAGAGGCAGATTGACACAGGGGACCTATCCCTGGGAAGGCCCTGCAGTATCTGCTCAGTTTCAACCAAAGTCCCCATACTGTATATTACATCCCTGTGCATATTTATTTTATGATTGGAAGTTTGTAGCTCCTGATCCCCTTCCCCTATTTCATTCATTTCCCAAATTTCAAGTAAATTAGAAATTTTAAATTTATTAATACTTTTCACTGCTAGATATAGAAATAAATTGAATTTTTTACATTACCTTTGTAGCCTGCAGAATTGATTATAGCACTATAATAGTTGTTTGTTCCAGGAGTTTTGTTGTTTTTGTTGATTCTTTCTGATTTTCTACACAGACAATTATGTCATCTGCCAACAGAGACAGCCTCCCCCTGCTTCCCTGCTGGTGTGTATACTTTTATTTCCTTTTCTTGTCTTATCCCAATAGCTAGGACTTCCAGGACTACCTTGAATAGGATTGATTGTAGAGGACATCCTTGCCTTGTTCTTAAGCTTTGGGGAAAAGAATATATTAATAGTTTCTCATCACTAAGTAGATGTTAGATACAGATTCTTTAAAGATGTTGCTTATCAAGTTGAGGAAGTTTCCCTAGTTCTACTTCGTTGTGGCATTTTTGTTTTGTTGTTTTTGTTGTGGTTGGTTTGTTTTTAATTTAATGAATTTTGGATTCCAAAAAGTGTTCTTTTGTGCATTAATTGATATGATCATGTGCTTTTTTTTTTTTTAGCTTGTTTATATACTGGATTAATTTAATTTTGTGAATTTTTAAAAATATTTTTTCACTCAGGCAGATAAAATGTATAAACAGTGAAACACCCAGGTGTTAAGTTTGCAATTAGTTGAGTTTTATAATTAGATACAGTTATAAACTGACACTCCAATCAAGATACAGAACATTTCCTTCATCCTAGAATCATTCCATTATGTTCCAGTTAAATTTCATCCCTCCGTTCTGATTTCTGTCACTTGAACTTTATAGGAGTAATTTTATGTTTAATGTCCAGCTTTTATTGTTCAACATAAAGGTTTTTTGGATTCAGTCATGTTGTTGTATGTATCGGTGGTTTATTTTTTTTAATAATGAGTAGTATCCTATTATATAAATATGCTATAATTGTTGATGATCATTTTAATTATTTTTAGTCTTTAGTTATTTTCATTTAAGCTGCTATTAGCATTTTCTGCAAGTCTTTTGGTAGACATGCTTTCATTCCTCTTGAATATATAGCTAGGAGCTAAACTGGATAGATACTTATTTAGTTTTACAAAGAAATCTATTTTTAAATGTTTCTGTTTTAATGCCACTATTGGCTTTATACCTATGTCTCTGTATATCATTCTTTAAATGTTTGCTGTAGTCATTCCAATCCCAAAGAAAGGCAATGCCAAAGAATGCTCAAACTATCACACAATTGCACTCGTCTCACACACAAGTAAAGTAATGCTTAAAATTCTCCAAGCCAGGTTTTAGCAATACGTGAACCGTGAACTTCCAGATGTTCAAGCTGGTTTTAGAAAAGGCAGAAGAACCAGAGATCAAATTGCCATTATCCGCTGGATCACTGAAAAAGCAAGAGAGTTCCAGAAAAACATCTATTTCTGCTTTATTGACTATGCCAAAGCCTTTGACTGTGTGGATCACAACAAACTGTGGAAAATTCTGAAAGAGATGGGAATACCAGACCACCTGACCTGCCTCTTGAGAAACCTGTATGCAAGTCAGGAAACCACAATTAGAACTGGACATGGAACAACAGACTAGTTCCAAATAGGAAAAGGAGTACGTCAAAGCTGTATATTATCACCCTGCTTATTTAACTTATATGCAGAATACGTCATGAAAAACACTGGGCTGGATGAAGCACAAGCTGGAATCAAGATTGCTGGGAGAAATATCAATAACCTCAGATATGCAGATGATATCACTCTTATGGCAGAAAGTGAAGAACTAAAGAGCCTCTTGATGAAAGTGAAAGAGGAGAGTGAAAAAGTTGGCTTAAAGCTCAACATTCAGAAAACTAAGATCATGGCATCCGGTCCCATCACTTCATGGCAAATAGATGGGGAAACAGTGGCAGACTTTATTTTTGGGGGCTCCAAAATCACTGCAGATGGTGATTGCAGCCATGAAATTAAAAGACGCTTACTCCTTGGAAGGAAAGTTATGACCAACCAGCATATTCAAAAGCAGAGACATTACTTTGCCAACAAAGGTCCATCTAGTCAAAGCTATGGTTTTTCCTGTGGTTATGTATGGATGTGAGAGTTGGACTATAAAGAAAGCTGAGTGCTGAAGAATTGATGCTTTGAACTGTGGTGTTGGAAAAGACTCTTGAGAGTCTCTTGGACTGCAAGGAGATCCAACCAGTCTATCCTAAAGGAGATTAGTCTTGGATGTTCACTGGAAGGACTGATGTTGAAGCTGAAACTCCAATACTTTGGCCACCTGATGCGAAGAGCTGACTCATTTGAAAAGACCCTGATGCTGGCAAAGATTGAGGGCAAGAGAAGAAGGGGATGACAGAGGATGAGATGGTTGGATGGCATCACCAACACAATAGACATAGGTTTGTGTAGACTCCGGGAGTTGGTGTTGAACAGGGAGGCCTGGCGTGCTGTAGTTCATGGGGTCACAAAGAGCTGGACACAACTGAGCGACTGAACTAGTCATTAAAATATGTATTCTTAATTTATAAGTCTACTTAAAAATAATATAGTACTACTTCACATAAAAAGCAAGACTCTTAGAACAATAATTTCTCCATCCTTTGACCTATTGTTATTGTTCTTTTTACATATACTTAATAATTTCTGCAATAACATCGTTTTTCCTTTAAAGTGTCAATTTTCTTTCACAAAAATTAAAAGGAGAAAAAAATTCACCTGTTTTATGTTTCTACATATTTACCATTTCAGGCACTGTTCATTCCTCCTATTGATCCATACTTCCATCTGATACCATCTTCTTCTGGTCTGAAAAACTTCTAGCAACTCTTGTTATGCCAGTTCTTTGATAATGGGATTTTTAAGCTTTTCTTCTCTGAAAATAGTTTTATTTCATCCTCAATTTCAAAGCCTATTTCACTAGATATAAAATGTACTGAGAGTGGTTTTTTTTTCCTGCAGCACTTACAAAATGTTATCACACTGTTTTCTAGCTTGCTTTCTTTCTGATGAGAAGTCGCCCATTATTTGTATCATTGCTTCTCTGCATGCAAATATGTCTTATTTTTCTATCTGTTAATATGTTTATTTTAATTTTCAGTGTTTGATTTAGATATGCCACAGAGTTTTTGTTTTATATTTAATCCTGTTTGAATTTACTGCTGTTCTCAGTTGTATAAGTCGATGTTTTTCATTGAATTTGGAAAATAACCACTGTTATTACTTTACATATTTTTTTCTGTCCCAATTTTTCTTAATCCCTCTGGTACTTTAATTTTATGTATATTTACTCTGCTAAACATTGTCCTACATGTAACTGAGGCTCTACTATTTTTTTTTAGTCTTTCTGCTTTCTTCAAGTGGGGAAATTTCCATTGATTTATCTTCATGGTTGTTAACTCTTCTGCAAACTCTCATGTCCATCTAGGAAACTTTTCCTTTCAGATATTGTACTTTTCTGATTTGAAATTTCAACTTGATTAGTTTTTTATAGTTCATAGTTCTGAGAATCTCCATCTGTTCACTCATTATATCCACATTTCCCATTATATTCTTGAATATATGATTGTTGTTGTTCAGTTGCTAAGTCATGTCCGACTCTTTGTAACCATGTGGACTGCAGCATGTCAGGCTTCCCTGTCCTTCACTATCTCCCAGAGTCTGCTCAAATTCATGTCCATTGAGTTGGTGATGCTATCTAACCATCTCATCCTCTGCTGCCTTCTTTTCCTTTTGCCTTCAATCTTTCCCAGCATTAGAGTCTTTTCCAATGAGTTAGCTCTTTGCATCTGATAGCCAAAGTATTGGAGCTTCAGCTAAATATATGATAGCCTCTTTGAAACCACTATCTGATCATTTCAACATCTGTGTCATCTCAGTGTCTTTTTCTATTAACATTTCTCTTTCTTAATCATATTTATATTTTCCTGCTTATTTTCATGTTCAGCAATTTTAAAAAACTCTGTGCTGGCTTTGTGGAACATATGTTGAATAGTATACATTATCTCATCATCTTAATGGCACCCCACTCCAGTACTCTTGCCTGGAGAATCCCATGGACGGAGGAGCCTGGTGGGCTGTAGTCCATGGGGTCGCTGAGAGTTGGATACGACTGAGCAACTTGCCTTTCACTTTTCACTTTCATGCATTAGAGAAGGAAATGGCAACCCACTCCAGTGTTCTTGCCTGGAGAGTCCCGGGGACGGGGGAGCCTGGTGGGCTTCCGTCTATGGGGTTGCACAGAGTCGGACACGACTGAAGTGACTTAGCAGTAGCAGTAAGAATGTTGAATTTTGTTGCTTTGGGTATTTAACTTACAGAACTTTTTAGTCTTGTCAAGGTTGATTTTATTCTCATTTTGGGTAGGTCTATTTCTGTTTTGAAGTAAATCTTAGGGCCTGAATCTTATTTTAGGTTCTTTTCCTTACTTCTAAGGCATGACCTTTCTGGGTTCCAAGCTGAATAACATAGTTACTAAATGAGGTCTCTCAGCATTGAATGGACTAGAAACCACATATCTCCTAGCACGTCAGCTCTCAAACCCACACCAGATTATCTCTGCTAGACTTTGTGGTCTCTCCTTGTGATTGTGTATCCAAGTCATGTTTAAATTTCTGTCTTCCTTCATGCCCCAGGCATATCTTTCTTCTCTAGTATACCTGCTGAATATTCCAATTCCTCAGCAATCTGAAACTCCGATGTCATCAGTTCACTGACACCACTGCCGTGCCTGGTCCCCCGTTTCTTCATTCCAAAGAATAAAATCAGTGAACATCTCGTGTATGTTCCTTGTCTCAAGGATCACAGCAATATGCTCCATGTTGTTTGATATCTGAAAGAGTTGCCTCTTATTTTTTCTACTTTTTGGTCAAAAGTCAAATCTGGTACCACATACTCTGTTACGACTTTCTAAAAGTTATTATTTGCCATAATTTCTATTGTTTATGTGTGTTTGTTTATTTTTCCAATTTTAGACTTTGTGTATGTGACTATGAGTGTGTTTATAAGGTGTCCTATGTGATAAATTCCTGTTAATATTCCACGGATGTTTGAAAAGTATTTGTATTTTCTGTATATGAGATTAAAGGTTCTAAATTTGTCTATTCAATCTTTTAAATTTTGTTATCCATTTACTTTACATTCTTATTTATTATGTTATAATGTCTTTTTTGAACTATATTTCACATGCCTTACAACTCACCCCTTTAAAGTGGGATTTTAGTGTATTCAGAGTTATGCAACCATCACAACAATCAATTTTAAACTATTTTAATCACTCCCAAAATAAATCTCATACTTCTTGGCCATCATTCCCCAAGCCTCCCAGATTGGGGACCTACAGGGGTTGCTGTAGGCAACCACTAATATGCTTTCCATCTCTATCAGTTCAGTTCAGTTCAGTTGCTCAGTCGTGTCCGATACTTTGCGACCCCATGAATCGCAGCACACCAGGCCTCCCTGTCCATCACCAACTCCCAGAGTTCACTCAGACTCATGCCCATCAAGTCAGTGATTTGCCTATTTTGACATTTTATATAAATGGAACTTTGTATGTTGTATAATATAGGATTATATAATATGTGTCTTTTATGGCTGACTTCTTCAGTCAGCATGAACTTTACAGGATTTTTATATTTTGTAGTATATATTTTCATTTATTTTTATGGCCAAATAATTCCATTGAATGGATATACCACATTTCACTTATCCATTTATCAGTTGATGGATATCGGGGTTCTTTCTACTTTTTGGCTTATGAACACTGCTGTTCTGAGCATTCATGTATACATTTTGTGTGGACATATGTTTCTGTTTCTCTTGGGTACATTCTGAAAGTGAAATTGCCAGATCATGTGATATTTCTGTATTTAATGTTTTGAAGAACTGCTAGACTCTTCCACGGTGGCTGCACCATTTTACATTCCCACTGGCAGTGTGTATGGGTTCCTATTTCTGCACATCTTATACCAACACTTATCATCTGTCTTTTTAATTATAGCCATCCCACAGTGTTGTTAAGTGGTCTTACTTATTTTTGATTGCTTGAATTGTTAATTTGTAACAGAGACCACTTAAATTCTTCCCTTTTGATTCAATAGGTTACAGTTCTTTATCAAAGAGATATACTCCAGGCATTAAACTAAGTGTTGAGTGGTAAACCTGTTTCCCTTCTACATAGTACTGACAATAAATGTCATCAAAAATTTGTGATTTAATATTAAAAAGAGAACAATGGTGTTAAAGTGATAGAAGATAATAAATTGAGTAGGTTCTCAAAGGTATCCTTGGTACTACCAGAATTAGCATTGTTTGGGAAATCTTACAAATGCGAAATTTCAGGCCCTAGCTCAGATGTGCTAAATCAAAATCTCTGGAGGTGGGACTTAGGGATGTGTTTTGCAAGCCGTTATATGAGTCTAATAAATATTAAAGTTTGAGAATTACTCTTTAACAATTCTGCTGCTGCTGCTAAGTCACTTCGGTTGTGTCTGACTTTGTGCGACCCCATAGATGGCAGCCCACCAAGCTCCCCCATCCCTGGGATTCTCCAGGCAAGAACACTGGAGTGGGGTGCCATTTCCTTCTCCTATGCATGTAAGTGAAAAGTGAAAGTGAAGTTGCTGTCATGTCCGACTCTTAGCGATCCCATGGACTGCTGCCTACCAGGCTCCTCCATCCATGGAATTTTCCAGGCAAAGTACTGGAGTGGGTCGCCAGTGCCTTCTCCGTAACAATTCTATGTCTTTAAAAATTCTAAATTCTGATGTAGTTGGTCTGGAGTGAGGTTGAAGAAACTATTTTATTAAAGTAACTTTGATGACTCTAATATACAGGTAGGGTTCAGAAACATTGGGGTACACTGGGCAGAGAATGAAATGGGTTTGGAGTTATTAGCAAGTCCAGATAAGTCAAGACTTTGAAAACTATGGTCAGGAATTTAGATTTAATTCTAAGTGCAGTGGTAAACCTTTAAAAAGGTTTAGGCAGATAAATCTCATGGTATGATTTTATGTTTTAAAACAAATCTTTCTTGACCATGCAGTTGTACAAATGAAAATGAGAAGGATTTTTGAACATTATATTGACTTATCTCTAGAATGTATTTTAAATAAAGATGTAGACCACCGTTTATAGTAGGGATAAAGAATCTGCCTACCAATGCAGGAGACGTGGGTCCCTGGGTTGGAAGATCTCCTGGAGAAGGAAATGGCACTCATGCCAGTATTCTTGCCTGGAAAATCCCATGGATAGAGGAACCTGAAGGGCTACAGTCTGTGGGGTTGCAAAGAGTCAGCAGGACTTAGTGACTAAACAACAATAACAGCTACAATCTTTGTGGAAGGGGAGAATAAGTATGTATATCTTATATTTTAAAAGCAGTTAGAGATTAAAAATTAATAAAATGTGTTGCCTCTGTAGAGAAATAAGGTTTCGGGGGACAGGCAAGCATAATGCAAGACTCTTGTCAAGTCACTTTGTTATAGTTTTAACTTTGGAACCATGTAAACGTTTTACGTACAGAAATTGAATTACTAAAGAACAAAAAGAAATCCCTAAAAATTGAAAACAAATGGCTGCAACTGTAGATCACATTGATGCTAAGCCCACATAAAGAACATAATTACTAGAAGTGACTTTAAAGTGCAGTATTTTGAGTTTGCAGCCCTAGTAGGCTATATGCTAAGAACAAAACCCCATAAAAATATTAAATTGTGTTCAGTAGCTTATTGTTTTAAATAATACTGGTAATGCTAGTCTAAAACTATTGTAGATCTGTCATAGTATAAAGAAAGTAAATAATTATGTTAATGTTGGAAACCAAGATTTTCAACTTAAAAGAAAAAAGACATATATAAAACCAGAGAAATTAAGTAAACACTCTGTAAGCATGTAATCATTTCATGTAATACATGAAATGCACGTATCAGCTTATGATTTATGAGTTTTTAATTTCAAAAACCAATACATACTTCCTAACTCTGTCTTAGCCTTCCTAATTCTACAAAGACATAAAAGCAATAATGATGCAATAACAATGAGCACCCTTAATTTCCCAAATTGTTGGTTTTCAACTAAAAAGAAACTGGTCTTCTTAGAAAAATAGCTGATTGCATGTTTATGGTAAGAAATATATTAAGATAAACCTGTATTATCTTATCGTACCCAAGAACAAGTAAGCTATCAAAAATTAATGGGAAAAATTTAGACTTGAGCCAAAGAACAATAATTGCAATTCACTGAATCATATGAGATATATAAAATTCCATAAAAATGTCAAACATAAACTTTACTGATTGCCATTGAAGGTTAATAGGGCACTAACTTATCTGTAAATTGATACATAAAAATAAAGAATCAGCATTTATTCTGCCTTTCAAACTTTAAGAATAACCAAGCCATTTATAAAAATTCTTTATGGAAGAAATCCAACTAATAAATGAAGAAAGAATGATAGAAGTAGAAAATCACTAGTTTGTAACCCTATGGACCTAAGCAACATGTTTGTCAGTGAATGTTAAAGCCATAAAATGAAAATTTATTTAAAATTTTTATTTATTTATTTGGCTGCATGCAGAATCTTCTATCTTCATTGAAGCATGCAGGATATTTAGCTGTGGACATGTAGGATCTAGTTCCCTGACCAGGGATCCAGCTAGGCCCCCCTGCATTGGGAGTATGGAGTCAGCCAGTGGACCACCAGAGAAGTCCCATAAAATGAAAATTTAATGAGGGATTTTGTAATAGAGGGCTCAGGATGTTGCCACCTAAACCCTCTTGATTGCTTTGAGGCTTATGAAGGGAACAACCAGACATTATATGTCTCATGATATAATGTGATAGGAAATATTTAGCATTACCCGAAGTATTCTTATCTATGATATTAATCCTTAGTCTAGCCAAACCCCATAATTGATTTACCACTCCCTCCCCCAACACACATTAGCTGAGACCAAGAGAAAGTGATTAGCCAAATCCAAAATGTCAGAGAATCTACAGGACAAATCTAGGAAACACATGGCTCAGTTTTATCAAAAATTCATGACATGTACTATAATATATCCATTCATTGAATATTGTTTGTCAATACAAAGGAAATCTGCTAAAACACAGATAAGCCTTGAAGATATTATGCTAAGTGAAAGAAGCCAGTCACAAGGAACTAAATATTATATGATTCCATTTATATGAAATGTCCAGAATAGACAAGTCTATAGGGACTGAAAATGATTTGTGGTTGCCTGGAGAAGATGGTAGGATTGGGAGATGGTGATTAAGGGGTACAAAATTTATTCTTTAGGGGTAATGAAAATATTTTAGAATGGATTATGGTGAGAGTTGCACATCTTTGAGAATCTACTAAAAACCATTGAATTAATGTGAATAGTGCTTTTACAAAAGAAGTCTTAGAAAGCTCCCATTGCTCTTTGCCTTGTGGAGATTACAGTGAAAAGGCTGGCCATTAAGGAAGGAAGGGACTCTCACCAGGCATCAAATCTGCCAGTGGCATGATCTTGGACTTCTGAGCCTTTGGAACTTTGAGAACTAAATTCCTGTTGTTTATAATCTACCCAGTCTATGGTATATTTATTCTTGCAGCCCGAATCAACTCAGAGATATTAAGAAATAATTACTGATTTTGTTAGATATGGTGATGTTATATTGCTTATAAAAAAATGTTACCAGATAATGTGCATACTGAAGTGTTTATAGGTGAAATAATATGACATTTTGGATTTGCTTTAAAATACTAAGAAAAAATTGAGGATTAGATGAAATAATGCTATTTAAACTGGGTAATGGGCATATAGGGACTCATTATTCTATTTTCTTCACTTTTATAGGATTTTAACTTCTATAAGGCAATTTAAAACCACTTATTTGTGCATTAAAAAGATCACACTGAGTGTTATTGTGATAATTTATGCTTTGCATTGGTATTTTGATAGTAGGTTTCAGTTCAGTTCAGTTCAGTCGCTCAGTCATGTCCAACTGTTTGCGACCCCATGAATCACAGCATGCCAGGCCTCCTTGTCCATCACCAACTCCCGGAGTTCACTCAAACTCATGTCCATCAAATCGGTGATGGCATCCAGTCATCTCATCCTCTGTCATCCCCTTCTCCTCCTGCCCCCAATCCCTCCCAGCATCAGGGTCTTTTCCAATGAGTCAACTCTTCGCATGAGGTGGCCAAAGTATTGGAGTTTCAGCTTCAGCATCAGTCCTTCCAATGAGTACCCGGGACTGATCTCCTTTAGGATGGACTGGTTGGATCTCCTTGCAGTCCAAGGGACTCTCAAGAGTCTTCTCCAATGTAGGTTTACATTTAATTCCACACAATAAGGTACATTAAAGTTTTATACATGTTTTAACTTTTTGCTAGATAAGTTTATCAATATGAAACATACTCCTTTTTTCTCATTTAAAGATTTTTTGCCTGACATTCTATTCATTCTATTAATATTGCCATTCTTGTTCTCTTATCACCATCTGCCTAGGTATCTTTGTCTCTGCCTCTTTTTTCAAACTTCTGTGTCATTTTATTTTAGTTTTAACTCTTATAAACAATTTTATGGCTGAGTTTAGTTTTTAATCAAAGTCAGTATACTTTCTAACTTGTGGATTCAACCCATTCACACACTTTCTTTTTTTTAATTAATTAATTTTTTATTGAAGGATAATTGCTTTATAGAATTTTGCTGTTTTCTGTCAAACCTCAACATGAATCAGCCATAGGCATACATGTATTCCCTTCCTTTTGAACCTCCCTCCCATCTCCCTCCCCATCCCACCCTTCTAGGTTGATACAGAACCCCTGTTTGAGTTTTCTGAGCCATACAGCAAATTCCCGTTGGCTCTCTATTTTACATATGGTAAAAGTTTCCATGTTACTCTTTCCATACATCTCACCCTCTCCTTCCCTCTCCCCATGTCCATAAGTCTGTTCTCCATGTCTGTTTCTCCATTGCTGCCCTGTAAATAAATTCTTCAGTACCATTTTTCTAGATTCCATATATATGTGTTAGAATATGGTATTTATCTTTCTCTTTCTGACTCACTTCACTCTTGTATAATAGGTTCTTGGTTCATCCACCTCATCAGAACTGACTCAAATGCATTCCTTTTTATAGCTGAGTAACATTCTGTTGTACATATGTACCACAACCTCTTTAGCCTTTCATCTGTCAGTGGACATCTAGGTTGCTTCCATGTTCTAGCTATTGTAAATAGTGCTGCAGTGAACAATGGGATACATGTGTCTTTTTCAATTTTGGTTTCCTCAGGGTATATGCCTAGGAGTGGGATTGCTGGGTCATATGGTGGTTTTATTCCTAGTTTTTTAAGGAATCTCCATACTGTCTTCCATAGTGGCTGTATCAATTTACATTCCCACCAACAGTGCAAGAGCATTCCCTTTTCTCCATACCCTCTCCAGGATTTGTTTGTAGACTTTTGATGATGGCCATTCTGACTGGTGTAAGGTGATACCTCATTGTAGTTTTGATTTGCATTTCTCTGATAATGAGCAATGTTGAGCATCTTTTCATGTGTTTGTTAGCCATCTGTATGTCTTCTTTGGAGAAATGTCTGTTTAGGTCTTTCTCCCATATTTTGATTGGGTTGTTTGTTTTTCTGGTATTGAGTTATATTTCCAAATATATTTTGAAAATTAATCCTTTGTTAGTTGTTTCATTTGCTTTTATTTTCTCCCATTCTGAGGGCTGTCTTTTCACTTTGCTTATAGTTTCCTTTGCTGTTCAAAAGCTTTTAAGTTTAATCAGGTCCCACTTGTTTACTTTTGTTTTTATTTCCATTGCTCTAGGAGGTGGGTCATACAGGATCTTGCTTTGATTTATGTCACTGAGTGTTCTGCCTATGTTTTCCTCTAAGAGTTTTATAGTTTCTAGTCTCACATTTAGGTCTTTGATCCATTTTGAGTTTATCTTTGTGTATGGTGTTAGGAAGTGTTCTAATTTCATTCTTTTTACATGTAGCTATCCAGTTTTCCCAGCACCATTTATTGAAGAGGCTGTCTTTGCCCCATTGTATATTCTTGCCTCCTTTGTCAAAAATAAGGTACCTGTAGGTGCGCAGGTTTATTTCTGGGCTTTCTATCTTGTTCCATTGGTCTATATTTCTGTTTTTGTGCCAGTACCATACTGTCTGGATGACTATAGCATTGTAGTATAATCTGAAATCAGGAAGGTTGATTTCTCCAGCTCATTCTTCTTTCTCAAGATTGCTTCGGCTATTCAGGATCTGCTTTGTTTCTAAATGAATTGTGAAATTTTTTGTTCTACTTCTGTGAAAAATGCTGTTAGTAATTTGATAGGGATCACATTGAATATATTGGTTGTGTTTGGTAGTATAGTCATTTTCACAATACTGATTCTTCCTACCCAGGAGCATGGAATATCTCTCCATATGTTTATGTCATCTTTTGATTTCTTTCATTAGTGTCTTATAATTTTCTGTGTACAGTTCTTTTGTCTTGTTAGGTAAGTTTATTCCTAGGTATTTAATTCTTTGTGTTGCAGTGGTGAATGGGATTGATTCCTTAATTTCTTTCTCATTTTTCATTGTTAGGGTATAGAAATGCAAATGATTTCTGTGTATTGATTTTGTATCCTGAAACTTTGCTAAATTCACTGATTAGCCCTAGTAATTTTCTTATACTATCTTCAGGGTTTTCTAAGTACAGTATCATGTCATCTGCAAACAGTGAGAGCTTTACTTCTTTTCTGATCTGGGTTCCTTTTATTTCTTTTCTTTTCTGATTGCTGTAGCTAGGACTTCTAGAACTATGTTGAATTATAGTGGTGAAAGTGGCCACCCTTGTCTTGTTCTTGATCTTAGGGGGAATGCTTTCAGTTTTTCACCATTGAGAATAATGTTTGCTGTGGGCTTATCATATATGGCCTTTACTATGTTGAGATAGGTTCCTTCTATGCCCATTTTTTTGAAGAGTTTTAATCATAAATGGGTGCTGAATTTTGTCAAAGGCTTTTTCTGCATCTATTGAGATGATCATATGGTTTTTATCTTTCAATTTGTTAATATGGTGTATCACATAGATTGATTTGTGTATATTGAAGAATCCTTGCATCCCTGGAATAAACCCAACTTGATCATGGTGTATGAGCTTTTCGATGTGTTGATGAATTCTGTTTGCTAAAACTTTGTTGAGGATTTTTGCATCTATGTTCAACAGTGATATTGGCCTGTAGTTTTCTTTTTGTATGTTGTCTTTGTCTGGTTTTGGTACAGGGTGATGGTGGTCTCATAGAATGAATTTGGAAGTGTTCCTTCCTCTGCAATTTTTTGAAAGACTTTTGGAAGGATAGGCATTAGCTCTTCTCTAAATGTTTGGTATAATTCTCCTGTGAAGCCATCTGGTCCTGGGCTTTTGTTTTTTGGGAGATTTTTGATAACAGCTTCAATTTCAGTGCTTGTAATTGGATTGTTCATAATTTCTATTTCTCCCTCATTCAGTCTTGGAAGACTGAACCCTTCTAAGAATCTGTCCATTTGTTCCAGGTTATCTATTTTATTGCCATATAGTTGTTCATAATAGTATCTTATAATCCTTTGTATTTCTGCATTGTCTGTTGTAACCTCTCCTTTTTCATTTCTAATTTTGTTGATTTGATTCTTCTCTCTTTTTCTTGATGAGTCTGGCTAAAAGTTTATCAATTTTGTTTACCTTCTTAAAGAACCAGCTTTTAGTTTTATTAATCTTTACTATTGTTTCTTTCTTTTTTTTTTTTTTCCATTTATTTCTGCTTGGATCTTTATGATTTCTTTCTTTTTACTAATTTTGGTCTTTTTTTTTGTTGTTGTTCTTCTTTTTCCAGTTGTTTTAGGTGTAAAGTTAGGTTGTCTATTCGATGTTTTTCTTGTTTCCTGAGGTAGGATTGTGTTGCTATAAACTTCCCTCTTAGGACTGCTTTTGCTGCATCACATAGGTTTTGAGTTGTCATGTTTTCATGGTCATTTGTTTCTAGAAATGTTTTGATTTCCCTTTTGATCTCTTCAGTAACCTGTTGTTTATTTGGAAGCATATTGTTTAATCACCATGAGTTTGTGTTTCTTAGTTTGTTTCTTGTAATTGATATCTAGTCTCATAACATTGTGGTCAGAGAAGATGCTTGATATGATTTCAATTTTCTCAAATTTACTGAGGTTCAATTTGTGACCCAGGATGTGGTCTATCCTGGAGAATGTTCCATGTGCACTTGAGAAGAAGGTGTATTCTTCTGCATTTGGATGGAATGTCCTGAAGATATCAATGAGATCCATCTCATCTAATGTATCATTTAAGAATTGTGTTTCCTTATTAATTTCCTGTTTTGGGGATCTGTCCATTGGTGTGAGTGGGGTGTCTCCTACTATTATTGTATTACTGTCAATTTCTCCTTTTATGTCTGTTAGTATTTGTTTTTGGAGAAGGCAATGGCACCCCACTCCAGTACTCTTGCCTGGAAAATCCCATGAATGGAGGAGCCTGGTAGGCTGCAGTCCATGGGGTCGCTAAGAGTTGGGAACGACTGAGCGACTTCACTTTCACTTTTCACTTTCCTGCATTGGAGAAGGAAATGGCAACCCACTCCAGTGTTCTTGCCTGGAGAATCCCAGGGACGGGGAAGCCTGGTGGGCTGCAGTCTATGGGGTTGCACAGAGTCGGACACGACTGAAGCGACTTAGCAGCAGCAGCAGCAGCAGCAGTATTTGTTTTATGTATGAGGTGCTTCTATGTTGGGTGCATAGATATTTACAATTGCTGTGTCTTCCTCTTGGATTGATCCCTTGATCACTATGTAGTGTCCTTCCTTATTTCTTGTAATCTTTATTTTACGGTTTATTTTGTCTGATATGAGGATTGCTACTTCAGTTTTCTTTTGCTTCCCATTTGCATGGAATATACTTTTCCATCCTCTCACTTTCAGTCTATGTGTGTCTTGAGGTCTGAAGTGGGTTTCTTGTAGACAGCATATATATAGTCTTGTTTTTGTGTACATGCAGCCAGTCTGTGTCTCTTGGAGCATTTAATCCATTTACATTTAAAGTCATTGATATATATGTTCCTATTGCCATTTTCTTAATTGTTTTGGGTTGATTTTGTAGATTTTTTTCTTCTCTTGTATTTCTTGACTATGTAAGTCCCTTTAACATTTGTTGTAAAGCTGGTTTGGTCATACTTGATTCTCTTAACTTATGTTTGTCTGAAAAGCTTTTTATTTCTCCATCAATTTTGAATGAGATCCTTGCCAAGTACAGTAATCTTGGTTGTAGATTTTCCCCTTTCAGTACTTTAAATATATCCTGCCATTCCCTTCTGTCCTGCAGTTTCTGCTGAAAGATCAACTGTTAAGGGTATGGTGTTTCCCTTGTATGTTACTTGTTGCTTCTCCCTTGCTGCTTTTAATATTCTTTCTTTGTGTTTAGTCTTTGTTAGTTTGATTAGTATGTGTCTTGGTGTGTTTCTCCTTGGGTTTATCCTGTATGGAACTCTTTGTGCCTCTTGGACTTGATTGACTGTTTCCTTTTCCATGTTGTGAAAATTTTCAACTATAATCTCTTCAAAAATTTTCTCATACACTTTCTTTTTCTCTTCTTCTGTGACCCCTATAATTCGAATGTTGGCACATTTGATATGGTCCCAGAGGTCTCTGAGATGGTCCTTAGTTCTTTTCATTCTTTTTACTTTATTCTGCTCTTCAGAAGTTATTTTTAACTTCCAGCTCATTGATTTGTTCCTTTGCTTCAGATATTCTGCTATTAATTCCTTCTGGAGTATTTTTAATTTAAGTAATTATGTTGTTTGCCTCTATATGTTTATTTTTTAATTCTTCTAGATCTTTGTTCATTGATTCTTGTATTTTCTCCATTTTGTTTTCAAGATTTTTGATCATTTTTGCTATCATTATTCTGAATTCTTTTTCAGGTAGTTTGCCTATTTCCTCTTCATTTATTTGGACTTCTGTGTTTCTAGTTTGTTCCTTCATTTGTGCAGTATTTCTTGCCTTTTCATTATTTTTCTTTTAACATATTGTGTTTGAGGTCTCCTTTTACCAGGCTACAAGGAAAGTCGAATTCTTTCCTTGAAGAAGGTTGAATTCTTTCTTCCTTTTGGTTTCTGCCCTCCTAAGGTTGGTCCAGTGGTTTGTGTGAGCTTTGTGAGATTTGTGCTGAGTTTTTGTTTGTTTGTTTTTCCTCTAATGGGCAAGGCTGAGTGAGGTGGTAATCCTGTCTGCTGATGATTGGGTTTGTATGTTTTTTTCTTTGTTGTGTATACGAGGCATCCTGCACACAGTGCTACTGGTGGTTGGGTGATGCCCAGTCTTATATTCAAGTGGTATCCTTTGTGTGAGTTCTTACTATTTTATACCTTGCCTGGAAAATTCCATGGATGGAGGAGCCTGGTAGACTGCAGTTCATGGAGTCGCTAAGAGTTGGATACGACTGAGTGACTTCACTTTCACTTTTCACTTTCCTGCATTGGAGAAGGAAATGGCAACCCACTCCAGTGTTCTTGCCTGGAGAATCCCAGGGACGGGAGAGGCTGGTGGGCTGCAGTCTATGGGGTCACACAGAGTCGGACACGACTAAAGTGACTTAGCAGTAGCAGGTTGGTCATAACTTTCCTTCCAAGGAGTAAGCGTCTTTTAATTTCATGGCTGCAATCACCATCTGCAGTGATTTTGGAGCACAAAAAAATAAAGTCTCACTGTTTCCACTGTTTCCCCATCTATCTGCCATGAAGTGATGGGATGATCTTAGTTTTCTGAATGTGGAGCTTTAAGGCAACTTTTTCACTCTCTTCTTTCACTTTCATCAAGAAACTCTTTAGTTCTTCTTCACTTTCTGCCATAAGAGTTGTGTCATCTGTATATCTGAGGTTATTGATATTTCTCCCGGCAGTCTTGATTCCAGCTTGTGCTTCTTCCAGCCCAGTGTTTCTCATGATGTACTCTGCATATAAGTTAAATAAGCAGGGTGACAATATACAGCCTTGACATACTCCTTTTCCTATTTGGAACCAGTCTGTTGTTCCATGTCCACTTCTAACTGTTGCCTCCTGACCTGCATACAGGTTTCTCAAGAGGCAGGTGAGGTGGTCTGGTATTCCCATCTCTTTCAGAGTTTTCCATAGTTTCTTGTGATCCACACAGTCAAAGGCTTTGGCATAGTCAATAAAGCAGAAATATTTTTCTGGAACTCTCTGGCATTTTTGATGATCCAACGGATGTTGGCAATTTGATCTCTGGTTCTTCTGCCTTTTCTAAAACCAGCTTGAACATCTGGAAGTTCACGGTTCACGTATTGCTGAAGCCTGGCTTGGAGAATTTTGAGTATTACTTTACTAGCATGTGAGATGAGTGCAATTGTGTGGTAATTTGAGCATTCTTTGCCATTTCCTTTCTTTGGGGTTGGAATTAAAACTGACCTTTTCCAGTCCCGTGGACACTGCTGAGTTTTCCAAATTTGCTGACATATTGAGTGTAGCACTTTCACAGCATCATCTTTTAGGATTTGAAATAGCTCAACTGGAATTCCATTACCTCCACTAGCTTTGTTTGTAGTGATGCTTTCTAAGGCCCACTTGACTTTGCATTCCAGGATATCTGGCTCTAGGTGAGTGATCACAGCATCGTGATTAACTGGGTCATGAAGATCTTTTTTGTACAGTTATTCTGTGTATTCTTGCCACCTCTTCTTAATATCTTCTGCTTCTGTTAGGTCCATACCATTTCTGTCCTTTATTGAGCCCATCTTTGCATGAAATGTTCCCTTGGTATCTCTAATTTTCTTGAAGAGATCTCTAGTCTTTCCCATTCTGTTGTTTTCCTCTATTTCTTTGCATTGATCCCTGAGGAAGGCTTTCTTATCTCTTCTTGCTATTCTTTGGACTGCATTCAAATGGGCATATCTTTCCTTTTCTCCTTTGCTTTTCGCTTCTCTTCTGTTCATAGCTACTTGTAAGGCCTCCTCAGACCATATTGCTGTTTTGCATTTCTTTTTCCTGGGTATGGTCTTGGTCCCTGTCTCCTATACAATGTCATGAACCTCTGTCCGTAGCTCATCAGGCACTCTGTCTATCAGATCTAGTCCCTTAAATCTATTTCTCACTTCTACTGTATAATCATAAGAGATTTGATATAAGTCATATCTGAATGGTTTAGTGGTTTTCCCCACTTTCTTCAATTTCAGTCCGAATTTGGCAATAAGGAGTTCATGATCTGAGCCACAGTTGGTTCCCGGTCTTGTTTTTGCTAACTGTATAGAGCTTCTCCATCTTTGGCTGCAAAGAATATAATCAATCTGATTTCGGTGTTGGCCATCTAGTGATGTCCATGTGTAGAGTCTTCTCTTGTGTTGTTGGAAGAGGGTGTTTGCTATGACCAGTGTGTTTCCTTGGCAAAACTCTATTAGCCTTTGCCCTCCTTCATTCTGTACTCCAAGGCCAAATTTGCCTGTTACTCCAGGTGTTTCCTGACTTCCTACTTTTGCCTTCCAGTCAACTATAATGAAAAGGACATCTTTTCTGAGTGTTGTTTCTAAAAGGTCTTGTAGATCTTCATGGAACCGTTCAACTTCAGCTTCTTCAGCATTACTGGTTGGGGCATAGACTTGGATTACCGTGATATTGGATGGTTTGCCTTGGAAATGAACAGAGATCATTCTGTCATTTTTGAGATTGCATCCAAGTACTGCATTTTGGACCCTTTGTTGACTATGATGGCTACTCCATTCTTTTAAGGGATTCCTGCCCACAGTAGTAGATAAAATGGTCATCTGAGTTAAATTTACCCATTCCAGTCCATTTTAGTTCACTGCTTCCTAGAATGTCGATGTTCACTCTTGCCGTCTCCTGTTTGACCACTTCCAATTTGCCTTGATTCATGGACCTAACATTCCAGGTTCCTGTGCAATATTGCTCTTTACAGCATCGGACCTTGCTTCTACACCAGTTACATCCACAACTGGATGTTGTTTTTGCTTCGGCACCATCCCTTCATTCTTTCTTAATTTATTTCTCCACTGATCTCCAGTATCATATTGGGCACCTACCGACCTAGGGAGTTCATCTTTCAGTGTCCTATCTTTTTGCCTTTTCATACTGTTCATGGGGTTCTCAAGGGAAGAATACTGAAGTGGTTTGCCATTCCCTTCTCCAGTGGACCGTATTCTGTCAGACCTCTCCACCATGACCTGTCCATCTTGGGTGGCCCCACACAGCATGGCCTAGTTTCATTGAGTTAGACAAGGCTGTGGTCTATGTGATCAGACTGGCTAGTTTTCTGTGATTGTGCTTTCAGTCTGTCTGCCCTTTGATGCCGTCTCTCAGTGCCTGGTGTCTTCCTTGGGTTTCTCTTACCTTGGACGTGGGGTATGTCCTCACAGCTGCCGTTCCTGACCATGGACGTGGGGTATCTCCTCTCTGCTGCTCACTGCTCCTGTACCACCCAACTGCCACTAGCTGTTCCTGTGCGGCAGCCACTGCTGGCCTCTCTGCTGCTCGCGGCTCCTGTATCACCCAACTGCCTCTAGCCGCTCCTGTGCCTTGCCTTCTCTCAGCACCTACTGTCTTATTTGGGTTTCTCTTACCTTGGACGTGGTGTATCTCCTCTCTGCCGCTCGCTGAGGCTCCTGCGCCGCTTGCTGCCGCTTGCTGCTCCTGTTGTGGTGCTATTGCTGCCGCTGCTGCTGCTAAGCTGCTTCAGTCATGTCCGACTCTGTACGACCCCATAGATGGCAGCTCACAAGGCTCCGCCATCCCTGGGATTCTGCAGGCAAGAACACTGGAGTGGGTTGCCATTTCCTTCTCCACCTGTTGTGGTGCATGGGCTTTTACTTACAGTGACTTCTCTGGTTGTGGAGCATAGGCTCTAGGCACATGGGCTTCAGTAGTTGCAGTGGGGCTTAGTAGTTATGGTCCATGGGCTTTAGTTGCTCTGCAGTATATGGAATCATCTTGGCCCAGGGATTGAGCCTGTGTCCTCTGCATTGACAGGTGGACTCTTATCTACTGTACCACTAGAAAAGTCCTCCTCTTAATTTTTTTCTAAAAAGAATCTCCCCTTACATTTGTAATTGGATTGGTTGAATTTTTAAAAAATATTTATTTCTATTTTTTTGGCTGCACTGAATCTTATTTGTGGCACGTGGGATCTCTGATCTTCGTTGGGAAGACAGGATCTTTAATTACAGCTTTCAAACTCTTAGTTGTCACATATGGGATCTAGTTCCCTGACCAGGGATTAAACCTGGGGCTGCTGCATTAGGAACATGGAGTCTTAGCCACTGGACCCCCCAGGTTGAATATTATTAGTTCCTTTTTGTTCTCTAGCACAGTGTTTCTCAAAGTGTGTCCTCGTACCAGCTGCATCAGGGCTACCAAGCAGCTTGTTTGTTAAACTGCAAGTTCCTGCCTTAGGCGGCATGCCCATGAAATCTGAACTTTTGGAGATTAAGGTCTGGGAAACTACATTTTAATATAAGCCAACCAGATTATACATATGCAAGTTAAAGTTTAAGAGACCCAGTGCTGTAGTACTTTGAAAGCTTATCTTTGCATTTCTGAAAAGACAGAGTTAAACATGGGTTTTGATGGATATTGAAGATTAATTAGTAAAAGTAAAGTACAGTGTTAGTCACTCAGTCATCTGACTTTTTGTGACCCCATTTGCTGTTCGCCTGCCAGGTTCTTCTGTCCATGGCAGTATTCCAGGCAAGAATGCTGGAGTGGAGTGGAGTCAGGAACCATTCCCTTCTTCAGGGGATCTTCCCAACCCAGGGATAGAACCCAAGTCTCGCTCATTGTGGGCAGATTATTTACTTTCTGAGACACCAGGGAGGCCCAGTAAATGTAAACATTTCCGTTTTGAAGAAGGCCAGACTCTAGGAATGCTTTCACTTCTTTGACCTTGAGGCTCCTTTCATTCTCTACTCCCGCTGCCTCCTATACAGTATTTTGTTAAATTCATTTGGAATATTACCTATTTTATTTATTTAATTTCTATTTCTTGCAGTAATAATAATTTCTAATTATTTGATACAGGTCAGGCTCCCCAGGAGGTAGTCACTGAAACAGAGAAGAAGTTTATTAGGGCGTGCTCTTGGGATCAAGAACTGGGGAAAAGAGAAGGGAAAAGGAGCAGGACAAGTCAGAGGAAAAAGTCTGTGATGCAGGCCTGGGGAAACCTTAGCCTGACCTGGGGGACTATGAAGGTGGATGACTTTTCAGAGCTGTTTGAGTTGCAGAGAAAAGACTGGGCTTTATACCTCTGGGTAGATCAGTCATCAGGTAAGGGCCACCCAGGGAGGAGATGTGACTTCAGGTGAGGCCTGACCAATGAGGGCTGCTCCCTGGAGAGACTCCCAGCAGGTGAAGCCATAAGTCCTATTTTCCTGAAGGGCCATCTGACAACACAGCACAGCATCAACCACAGGTCTCAGGAGCATTCTATGAACAACCATTTTGAAGTAGCTATAACTTCAAATCAGTAACTATAACTTCAAACTATAATCAGGTTTTTTTGTGGCCTTTTTTGGTGTTCATTTTTTCATTGGTCTTCAGATAATTATTTTGATCAAAGTTCATGGACTGTAAACTTTATGAGTTCCTTCATATATAAAAACGCCTTTATTTTGCCTGTTATATGTTTGGCTAAGTATATAATTTGAGGTTCAAAAGTTTCTCCTCTCAGAATTTAGAAGAAAGTGTGCCATTGTCTTCTGGCATTCACTATGGCAAATAAGAGTTCTGGTGTAAATTTTGTTTTCAGTCCTTCATAGGTATCCTTTTCCTTTCCTGTCTCTAACAGGAGACTTTTCGATTTCTCTTTTTTCTTAGAACTCATACATCTTTCCAAAATAGTCTAAGTGTGTTTTTCCCCTCCTGATTGGTACTTGGTGTACCCTTCTTTCAAACTGAGGACTCAAGTATCCACTAAGGGAAATTTCCTCCTCTAAGTTCTTTGATTATTTCTCTACTTTCTTCGATCTCTCCTCATTTTATCAAACTCGTATTGTTATACTGACAACGGGACTTGTGGGTGTATCTCTCATGTCTTTAAACTTTTCTATTATACTTTTTTCTCTTTACCTCATTGCAGTGCATTCTGGGAAAATCACTCTGCTTTCTCTGCCAGTTCACCCATGCACTCCCTGGCTGACTCCTTTCATCTATTCAGCCCAATGTGAAGTTTTTAATTTTGGTAGTGATATATTTAATTTCTATGTATTCTTTTTTACTTTTTATAGCATTGTGTTCTTTGTGCCACCCAATTTCTGGGGATATGAATTACAGTTAATATTCTCCCTGTTTAGTCTATATTGGTAACTAGTGTGTTTTTCCTTATTCCTTTTTTAGCTGACAGTAACTTCAAATTCTTTAACAGGAACCCTGGATCCATGGTTTGTTTGCTTGTTGTTTGAATTGTGGTAAAATAAGCATAAAGTGAAATTTACCATTTTAATCATTTTGAAGTGTACAATCAAGTGATATTAAGTATATTCACTGTATTGTGGAACCATCACCACTATTCATTTCCAGAACTTTAAAAAATATCCCCTGCAGAAACTCTGTACCCATTAAATAACTTGTTAGTCTCTTCTTCCTGAGACCCTGGTAACCTCTGTGATACTTTATTTCTGTATGAATTTGCCTCTTCTAGGTACTTTATATAAATTGGATCATACAATATTTGTCCTTTTCTATCTGGCTTATTTCATTTACCATAATGTTTGGGGCTTCCCTAGTAGCTCAGCTGGTAAAGAATCCACCTGCAATGCAGGAGACCCTGGTTTGATTCCTGGGTTGGGAAGATCCCCTGGAGAAGGGAACAGCTCCCCATTCCAGTATTTTTGCCTGGAGAATTCCATGGACAGAGGAGCCTGGCAGGCTACAGTCCATGGGGTCACAAAGAGTCAGACACGACTGAGTGACTTTCGCTTTCAATATTCATCCATATTGTAGCATATATCATAATTTCCTTTCTTTTTTAATTTAAGGCTGAATCATCTTCCATTGTGTGTATATAACACATTTTGTTTATTCAGTTATCTGTTGATTGACATTTCGGTTGTTTCCACCTTGGCTATTGTAAATAATATTGCTGTGAACATTGGTGTGTAAATATTTGTTCAAATGTTTGCTTTTACTTATTTTTAAAATTTTTATTGGAATATAGTTGATTTACAATGTTGTGTTAGTTTCAGGTGTATAGCAAAGTGAATCAGTTATACAGATATGTACGTATATCCACTCCTTTTTTTTTTTTTTTTTTTTGAGCCTTTTCTCATATAGGCCATTACAGAGTATTGAGTGGAGTTCCCTGTGCTATACAGCAGGTTCTTATTAGTTATCTAATTGCTTTCTCTTCTTTTGAGTATATACCCAGAAGTGGAATTACTAGACTGTATGGTAACTCTGTGTTAGATTTTTGAGGAACAGCTATAATTTTCCACGGTGGCTGCACCTGTGTTTTACATTTCTATTACAGTGCACCAGGGTTCCAGTATCTTCACATCCTCACTAACACTTGTTATTTTCCATTTTATTATTTTCTTTATTATAGTCATCCTCATGTGTGTGAAGCAGTATTTCATTGTGATTTTAATTTGCATTTCTCTAATGACCAGTATTGGAAGAAAAGTTATGACCAACCTAGATAGCATATTCAAAAGCAGAGACATTACTTTGCCAACAAAGGTCCGTCTAATCAAGGCTATGGTTTTTCCAGTGGTCGTGTATGGATGTGAGAGTTGGTCTGTGAAGAAGGCTGAGCACCAAAGAATTGATGCTTTTGAACTGTGGTGTTGGAGAAGACTCTTGAGAGTCTCTTGGACTGCAAGGAGATCCAACCAGTCCATTCTGAAGGAGATCAGTCCTGGGATTTCTTTGGAAGGAATGATGCTGAGGCTGAAACTCCAGTACTTGGGCCACCTCATGCAAAGAGTTAACTCATTGTAAAAGACTCTGATGCTGGGAGGGATTGGGGGCAGGAGGAGAAGGGGACAACAGAGGATGAGATGGCTGGATGGCATCACTGACTCGATGGACATGAGTCTGAGTGAACTCTGGGAGTTGGTGATGGACAGGGAGGTCTGGCGTGCTGCGATTCATGGGGTCGCAAAGAGTCGGACACGGCTGAGCGACTGAACTGAACTGAACTGAATGACTAGTAATTTTGAGTGTTTTTCTTGTGCCTTTTGGCTATTTGTATATCTTCTTTGGAGAAACATGTATTCAAGTCCTTTGCCCAGTTTTGAGTTGGGTTGCTTATGTTTTTGTTGTTGTTGAGTTGTAGAAGTTCCTTATATACTCTGCATATTAATCCCTTATGAGATATGTGATTTGCAAACATTTTCTCCAGATCCACTGGTTTTGGAAGTATAAGGTAGGAATATCTATTGGAATTTGCAATATCTTCTCTTCTGGGTACAGAAACACAAGCCATTACTTTGTTGGATCACTGTTGCATTTCTCAGGGACTAGCATCTTTTCTGGGAGTCTCTATCTTTGAGAACTACTCTTGAGCGAAGGCCATAGTCACTTACTCTGAGAAAAAAAGAATTGGATAGCTATTATCATTCGTATAATATGATAATGCTTTCAGCTGCAAATATAGTACACTCAAATGAAACTGGCTTAAACAATAAGGAAGTATACTGTCTCTCAGAGCAGACCCAGCCAGAGGATGGGCTTCAGAACTGGCTGATTGAGAAGTTCAACAGTGTCATCAAAGGCCCAGATTCTGTTGGTTTCTCAGTTTTTTTCTATATACAATGTTAATCTTATCCTAACCTTTTGTTGCAGGTTGTGTATTTTTGATAGTCAGGTCTGCATACTTTTCAGTCTGGCAAATATCCACTTGTCTTAATGGCCATATCTTAGTCACATGCTTATTCCTAAACCTGAGACATGAGACTGCACTAAGACCAAAGTCTGCCACCCTTGAAACTGAAAGGGTTGGTCATCCCACAGGTATATGCCCTGTTTGGAGGAGTGAAACAAAATAGGGGTTCCATTAGGAAGAAAGAGAAAATGAGTGCTGTAGGTAATCAATACTATTCACCAACCACTATTAGTAAATTACCAAGTTCAAACCTCACTCTTTCCCCCTCATCCTATTTTCTCTAATCTTGAGGCATTCCAAGGTTCTATTGGGAAACTAATTTGGGGTGGGGATGTCTTTTCTGTTGTCTTTTAGACTTAGTTGGTTTCACTATCAATCTGCTTTATATCTTCCAATAATTTCTCACTTTGGGGAGGTCTAACAATATACCCCTTTCCTTTCCATGTTTGCCTTGAACTCATCTTTATGTTTGTATTTCTTCTATCATTCTTGCTTGATGTTGGGAGTAAGACGGAACACTAGCATTTGGCTAGCCCTCTTGAACTGGAGGTCAACATACCTCAAAACTCAGGATTTTCTGACCTCTTATGCTTGACCCAATTATTTGGATTAAAACTCTCCAGAGTAGGTCTCCAAGTGTTGGTCTAAAGACTGGTGCCAATCTGTATACTATCAGTCTACAACTAGTCTAAAATTTAGAAATTTTTTTATAGTGACATTTCTAGGACATCAAGCACATGATCAGTGGACTCTGTTTTTTGAACAGGAGAGACAACTTTAGGAGGTGTTGAACTCACTTGGTGAGTTGCATGTGTTATGAGCTGCATACTACTCATGCTGCTGCTGCTAAGCTGCTAAGTCGCTTCAGTCGTGTCCGACTCTGTGCGACCCCAGAGACGGCAGCCCACCAGGCTCCCCCGTCCCTGGGATTCTCCAGGCAAGAACACTGGAGTGGGTTGCCATTTCCTTCTCCAATGCAGGAAAGTGAAAAGTGAAAATGAAGTCGCTCAGTCGTGCCCAACTCTTAGCGATCCCATGGACTGCAGCCTACCAGGCTCCTCCATCCATGGGATTTTCCAGGCAAGAGTACTAGAGTGGGGTGCCATTGCCTTCTCCGGCATACTACTCATAGCACATACCTAACACCTATAGTTATGTAGCCTGACACATATAATTAGGCTATATAATGTTCCAGCATTGACTGGGAAAACAAAGCGTCAAACGAAATCTGGCCTTTCATCACAGAAAATTTGAGAAGCCTGATCTATATACAATTTGAATATTCTCAGTTTGGTAAATAAATTTATTTACCCACTCAAATATAATACCATGGCTGGATTTTTGTATTTAATATGCAGATTGAAGATTTCTAATCCCTTTTCTATGAAAAAAACTTTCCCCCTAAATGTTTTCTAACTCAATTATGTTACCTAAATGAAATGAAATGAAATGAAATGCCTTGATGTAGCAATTGTTATGGACTCAAAGCTACTGGAGTTTGGTGCCTTCAACAGCAGTAAATGTTGAACTACCTCAGAGGAATTATTATTTTTATTTTTTGTGCAGCGAAGCTGTTAATGCACCTTCTCCTGGATTTCTGAGTCCTAACTACTTGACTGGGGCTCCTAAAACCTCACTTGCTGTTATCTTACCATCACCCTTGGTTTTTCATTTTGGTTTCCAACTTGATCTTCAGCTCATCCGTTTCTAGAATTGCTTTTTCTACTCTGCTTTCCTGATTCTCTTCCAAGGTAGCCTGGAACTGACTCAGGTTTTTCATTTTGTTTCAGTCTCTTCCCTTGCAGTCTTCAACTCATTCCTTTTTCTCTCTGAGCACACCTCTTCATTCTCTTCTTCTGAACCATAAGTATAGTGCCTTGTTCTCTCACCTAGGTACAGGCAGTTATAAAATAATATTTGTTAATATTTATTACCAGCTTTCTATGTGCAAAGCTTTTGCTAGTTGCTTAACACATATTGTATCACTCAAAGGTAGGTTTTTTTACCTTCACAAAGGTCATACAGGGTCATACAGCTTGTAAGTAGCAGAGCCAGGAGTTGAACCTAGATAGATAAACTCAAGCCCGGATAGCATTAGAGTCCAGCTGAGGAGTCCTTTCCATTCAGGTTTGGCAAATGCATCATGTTTTTGTGGAAAAAGGAAGTTATGTTCTCTTTCAATGTGAAAAGTAAAAGTATTAGTCACTCAGTCATGTCTGACTCTTTGTGACCCATGGACCATAGCCCACCAGGCTCCTCTGTCCGTGGGATTCTCCAGGCAAAAATACTGGAGTGGGTTGCCATTTGCTTCTTCAGGGGATCTTCCTTACCCAGGGATTGAACCCGCATCTCCTGCATTGCAGACAGATTCTTTATCATCTGAACCACCAGGGAAGTACTTGTTTTCAATACCTTTATGAAAACATCAAATAATAGTATTTATTATTGTTGGTTTTTTTTTTTCTCTCTGGCCTCAAAGCAAAATGACTGCAAACTTGCAGCTGATTTTTTTAAGTATTAAAGATGAAGATTCTTTTCTTTTTATGAGCTTATAATTTATTTCTTTGAGGCCACCATCCTAAATAAATATATTTTGAGTAAAAGCCTGAGACTACTTTCTTTATTCCCATCTAGTTGCATTTCATCAAGTAGAAGAGTTATATATTATATATATATATATATATATATATATAATATTAAGTAATCTTGGTGTTGATCCCTAGGATACAACTAGTGTTAAAACTTCCTCCATTTCTATAATTAGAGGATCATTTAACTTACTTATTTCATGTTTAATTGTTTTTTTATCCTTGCTCTAATTGCTTGAGAATCCCAAGTGCTGTTTTTAAAAAATGTCTCTGGTAGAAGAATTGAAAGAGACACATGTTTTCCAGTGTTCATTGCAGCACCGTTTTCAACAGCTAGGACATGGAAGCAACCTAGATGTCTATCAGCAGACAAATGATTAAGAAAGTTGTGGTACATATACACAATGAAATATTACTCAGCTATTAAAAAGAACACATTTGAATCAGTTCTAATGAGGTGGATGAAACTGGAGCCTATTATACAGAGTGAAGTAAGTCAGAAAGAAAAACATCAATACAGTATATTGACACATATATATGGAATTTAGAAAGATGGTAACGACGACCCTATATGCAAGACAGTAAAAGAGACACAGATATAAAGAACAGACTTTTGGACTCTGTGGGAGGAGGCGAGGGTGGGATGATTTGAGAGAATAGCACTGAAACATGTATATGTGAAATAGATCACCCGGTCCAAGTTTGATGCCTGAAACAGGGCACTCAAAGCCAGTGCACTGGGACAACCCAGAGGGATAGGGTGGGGAGGGAGGTGGGAGGGGGTTTGGGATAGGGGACACATATACGCCCGTGGTTGATTCATGTCATTGTATGGCAAAAACCACCACAATATTGTAAAGTAATTAGCCTCCAATTAAAATAAATTAAAAAAAAAAAAGTGTCTCTGGTAGAGAATGTTATTAAAAGCTTCCAAAAATGTAAATATATGTTTATTTGTTCTCTTTAATGTGCATTCTGTTGGATAAGATGACTTTTCTTGTGTTGCTTTGGAAGACAATTGATGATATTAGATATTTACCCCTTTTTAACGTTTATTTCTTTGAGTTATCATAGGCTTTAAATTTTTTAAGTTCTTTCATCTGGGAAAAGAGTATATTGAATATTTCTTTGTGTATTACTACCCTCCTCCAACATGACACACAATTCTTGACATATTTATTAAGTAGTGTAAAGGTAGAATTCTAAGGAAGAAAAAAATACCAAGGAAAAGAACAAAACATATTCATGATTAATTTTCCACTAGATTACCATCGGACTGTATGTGCTTCTCAGCTTCATCTAACACCCTGTGGTTTCCCTGTTGCAAAGGGGAGAGTTAAGGTAATTTTAGATCCAGTTAGCCAGAGGAATTAGCTAGTTCCTAATATATGTATGAGCCGGACTTCTGAACTCCTTTCTTGCACCAAGTTGTTAACTCAAAGAGAAAATTATGTAAGATGACTTAGCAGCAGCAGCATAGGGGGAAAAAACCTTGAGAGACCAGTTAAGTATGGGAAATACTTTAGTCTGGGAAGAATAATTAGTTCCAAATTAACCTGGACTTGAGAAATTAAGCTAGGAACAATAAAGTGGTCTGCAGGTATGTCGTTCTAAAAAGCATAGCCATCTAGAATTTTTTTTTTTTTTACTAAAACTCTCAGAGAAAAATACAAAGGAGAGGTACATTTAATTTAGATTCAGAGAAAATGGGCACAGACTTTCTCAGTTTAAGAGATATGTAAGAAGGAGAGTAAAAAGGAAAATGTCAAACTCTTGGATATTTAAAACCATACTTAGTTGGTATAGAGGTGAAGTCAGAGAAAGAATTACAGTCCAGTGAAGGATTACTGTTATAAATTGCTCCCACGGTGCTAGTCCACAAAATTCCAGGCCAGGGTAAGACAGGAAATTTGAAAACAGTTCTATTTTCTACAATTAGTGCAATCAGCTCTTTCTCTGAGTTTGTAGCAATATTTGTCTTTAAGTGAAATAAAAATATGTAGGGCAGTGCCTAGTACAGAATCAGTATTCAAATTCCTTCCCCTTTTCAGGGACAAATGAATAATTGGCCACTTTTCTATTAAAAGCTATTAAACTTACAAAATGCAGTGAACGGAGTCTCTCCAGATAGTGTAGTATCCCTCTTTTCTCTGGCGTGGCCAGATGATGACCAGGGTACCAAGAGTGACTCTTTGATAGAGTCTATAAATATCTTCCAGCCAGCTCTCGCACAGGGATCCTGACCTCTGATCTGTGGTAGTATGCCTGTGAAGATCCCTACTATGCTCCCGGAGGCGGGGGGGTGAGGGGGGCAGGAATTAGTGGTTTCTGAACTATTTAATCAGATCAAGAGGTTTTAGTTGGTCTTTCATGGATTTTGTGGTTTAGGGCATGTGTATGCTCTGGGCCTAATAATTATTCCTGTCATGCCTTTCCTCTTCCACAAACCAGTTCAATATCTGTAGTGTACCTGCTTTATATCAGGTTCTGTGCATAGCACTAGGATTACAAAGATGAATATTTCGTAGTTTGTGCCCTCTAGGAGGTTAGAGTCTTGGAAGAGCCATATGGACACAGAAAGACATCACCCTGGTTTTACAATGTGATGAGTGTAATAATCAAGATGCAGAAGTTACCATAGGAATTTAGAGGTACCACCACCAAACTCAAATTGGAGATCAATGACAGCTTCCTAGAGGAAGTGATTTCTAAGGGAAAACTTAAGGGAAGAATTGGAGTTGGTGACATTAGAGGAGGGAAATTGAGCTTCAATTTTCTTACATATAAAATGAGAATCATATCGCCTGCCTCTTAAGACTTTTGTAAGGACTAATTAAAACAGATATGTAAAACATTTAGCAGAATCCTGTTACATACTGAACACTTAGAGACATTGTGGTAATGGTGGTGGTGATGATGATGATCAAGATAATGACTGAATCGAGTTAGGGGCAACAACCTAAACAGACAGAGAAGTTCTTTTAATACCTTGCATTTCACACTCATTCCCACATCATCTTTAGTTGTAGTGTGAGAATTTCTCACTGCAGTGGCTTCTCTTGTTGCAGAGCACAGGCTCCAGAGTGTGGGCTCAGTAGTTGTGGCACATGGACTTACTGGCTCTGCAGCGTGTGGAATCTTCCCGGAACAGGGATCGAACCCCACATCCCCTGCATCAGCAGGCAGATTCTTATCCACTGTACCATCAGGAAAGTCCAGAATTGTTTTTTAACTAGACCCTGGTTCTGCTACCTGGAAATGGCTTGCAAGTCATTTCCTCCACAGTTCCTGGCTCTGCTCTCTGATAGGCATCCACACTTTCCATTGCTTGCCTTGACCTCTTCTGGAAAGGATGTTAGACAGTGTGTTCTCTTAACAATTTTTTTTCTGTCTGCTTTCTGTCTAGTGAAGGAGGCCAAGAGGCCTTTTTCATATTTTGAACAGTATCTATCATATTTAGTTTTACCTGGTGGCTACTTTTTCCATTACAACTGTCTCAGTAATTTGTGTTTTATATAACTTGACTTAACTCCATGTTTTGAAAAACTTACTGTAGATTCTTTTGGGGACATACCACTCTTTTGGACTGAATCAGTGCTAATTTGGGAATGTCTTATCAGGCTGCTGGGAGGCCCAGGTACATTTTTGTCCCACTGAGGGATCTACTCTGTATTACCTCGCATCTTTCTGAGGTCCCAACAAAAATTTCACAGCCCCATCCTTGATTTGACCTGGATCCTGAGGCTATTTCTTAATTTGAAACCCATTTACTGCCTTGAAAAAGCTACACATGAAAAACAATTTCACTTTGCAACTTAGCAAATTCTGGCCCTACTAGATTCTATATAAATTCTTCCTGAAAACTGGCCAGTTCTTTTCCGAGTTCTTCTCTTTCTTGAGGTGGCTTATTTATCTGCAGCAGCTAGTAAGAACCATTTGATACTTTCAGTATTCTTCCTAAAAATCTCTTTGCTCAAGTCCCAATGTTCATTGGGTACATCTTCTGTATTCTAAGTTATCATAGCTGTGCTTTTACCAAATATTTTTCCACCACAAAACATGGGTCACATTTCTGAAGCTAAGTGCCACATTTTTAGTTTTTGTTATAGTAGTACCACACTTCTAGGTATCTATTTTCTATTGACACAAATATGTTTCAGGACAAAGAATGACGGATCTCATAAGCATTCAAAATAAGCATTTATGTAGTTGTAGGTGACTATGTAGTTACCTGATTCAGGTTAAGCTTAGGTGATCTTGGCTGTGCTTACTCATATTTGTTGGAGGTCACCAGCCTCCTCTAGAATATTCTTGGCTGGGATGACTGGTGTAATTTAGTGTACTTCATGTGCCTTTTATCCTCCAGAAATGTGGGAATGTTCTCATGGGAGTCATAAAGATGCATGAGCCAGAGCAGTCTTCCTATACATAGACTAGGATGGATAACTTGTATGGATATAAATAGATGAATAACTTATAGACCTAAATATGAAATCAGAACTAGAAAGCCTCTAAAAGAACATGGAAAGATGTTTTCAAATCATAAAATTAAAAAAATTGATAAATTTCACTTTATTAAAATAAAAAAAAATTCTGATCATCAAAAGATAGCATTAACAGGAATTCATTGGTGGTCAGTACTTTCACTGCTGGGGCCCAAGTTCCATCACTCATAGGTGAACTAAGATCCTACAAGCATCACTGTGCAGCCAAAATAAGATACCATTAAGAAAATGAATAAATAAACCACAGATTGGGGGAAATATTTGAGGTGTATGTATTCAACAAGATTTGTATCCAGAATGTGTAAAGAACTAGAAATCCACAATAGAAACAAAAAGCCCATTTTAAAATAGGCAAAAGACTTGGTAAGACTTTCAAGGAGATATAGGAATGATCGGGTGAAAAGATACTCAAATATCATTCGTTGTCAGAGTAAAATTCATAAGAAAACCAATCAGAACAGCTTAAATAAAAACAACTCAAAGTGGTGCAACCATTTCAGAGAATTGTTCATCAGTTTCTTGTAAGGTTTAACCTACTATTAAAGCAGTTCAGTTTGAAAAAAAAAAAAGAAAAAGAGATATTCTCTATTACACTGAAGGCCTCTAGACTAAATCTGAAGAAGTTAATTCACCTCGCATTAGATGGGTATTTCCAAAAGAATTTTTATCTAGTGTGTGATTTTTCTGTGAAGATGGTTTGGGTTGGGATTTTCAGCAGCTGTGTCTTAAAGAGAAGTGGTCATATGTCTGTGTGGTTACTCCTTTTTCTACAATACACCTTATGGCTTGAAGGGGAAGCTAGATGTTTCAAGAACACGGAAACTACTACTTCCTCTGCCTTAACTTATTTTTTAATTACAAAAGTAACATTCTTTAAAGGTTGAAATAATACGGAAGTGTATAAAAATTAAATGGCAAGTCTCCTTCTCCTTTTTCTTTAACGATCTCAGTCTCAGAGGCAGCACTGTCACAGTGTGGTGTGATTCCCTCCATAGCTTTTATCTTATTTCTAAGTATATATAATCGTATATGCATATCACAGTTTTGTTGTGTTTTTTCCACACAAATGGGAACAACCATGTATCCAATTATGCAGCTTGATTCACACCTTTTTCCAGTGAACATCATCTTGATTTTTTTCAGAAATTTGGGAGAATTTATTGAGATTTTTCCCCCCAAAAGAATCTGAGTAAAGGACACGGGCGTAGGTAGTTGTGTCTTTTCCTTTTTCCTCCCTCTTTCCTTCCCTCCCTTTCTGTCTCTCTCCCTTTCTTTCTTTTCTTCTTTCTTCCTCTCTCCCTTTCTCTCTTTCTTTCTGTTAATTCCAAGGAGCTGGAATGAAATATTAGGAAGAATATTATAGAGGAGGGCAAACCGATACAAACCAGGATCTTTGGGCTGACTAGTTCAATGGACCCGGGGACCAGTTTCATGGAGACTCTATCTTAGAGTCTCCATGTAGAACACACTTCAGAATTGTCCCTCTAAAATACAGAAGGCAACCCCATTTGCTAAGGGTTGCCACAAGAGGTTAATTTCCCTGCTCTTCTGGTCTACTCTGGGAGGGCTGAGAAAGCTTCTCAGCTTTGACAAAAGCTCTGGAAGAGAGCTTGAAACTGCAGCTGTTACTTGAGTTGGGTAGCCTTCAGCATGCATGGAAACTGTCCCCATAGCTGCAGCTGAGGTTAGGACCAAGAGGAGTGGCCCTAGATCCCAGAACGTTTATTACTGATATCTTTCCATAGTAGCACAGATAGATCTATGTTATTCTTTTAAGGGCTGCATGACATTCCCTGGATGTACGCTAATTAAATTAGCCATAATTAACCAAGTGTGGAATTGAGTGTGTGCTCTCTTTTTTTGCTGTTATGGTGATGTCCCTCTACCACATTATGACCAACTAGGCCAGCTGAAAGTCGTAGGTGAGGTGCCACAAAGCTACTGAAAATAGTGTGTTGAAATATCTGGCATTCTTCCCAGAGAAAGAATAAGATATCGTCTGACTGGCCCAGGTCTCTGCACAGCAAATGGAAAAATATACTGAAATGGAGCCCAAAGACAAATCTTTCCAATATTGCAATGTTTGTACCAGGAAAGCCTCCTATTTGATCAATCTATTCATTTGTAGAGTGTAAGACACTCAAAGTGTGTTATAACTTCTAAATAAATGATAATCTATATCCCTCCCAAATTATATAATCATTCATTTGGACTGTTCTTTAATGTCTATCCCCAGCTTTTGTCTCAAAAGTGTTAATATTTTCTCTCCAGTGTCTTTTAGATTTTAGGCATAAACAATCCAGTCTTGGGCATATTTATATTCTGCTCTGTTCTTACTAAAAAATATGAATAAGGAAAGCCCAATACTCTTCACAATATTAATTTGTGTTTTACCAACCAATATTAATCATTGACTGTATGCTGGTACTAGGCTCAACCCAAGGCCACAGTTATCTTTTACTTTAAGAGGCAGAATCAACATTCAAACCTGGGCCCAACTGACCTCAAAGCTTCTAGTTTATAATTTACCAAGATTTGTCATCTGTGAAACAAGTGATGTTATTAAATTGGGATGAACTACATTCAGAATAAGAAGTTGGCTTAAGAATGGATTCAGAACCAAATTTCCAATATTTTCTTTAAAGAATAGAAGTTCTCCCAGCCCTGAGATCAGCTGTACCTTCTTGGGTCCAGCCCTTAATGTCTCTGGAATTAACTTTATTAATCTATAAAATAGGATATTGGACTACTTTAATATTTTATTACTCTTTTCAGGGACATTTATACTGAACTGAATATATGTTGAAACTGGCAAATAAACATACTTCAGAGATCATAATGGTCATGAAGAATTTAAGATTTTTAAAACCCAATGTATGTTTGCTGCTGCTGCTGCTAAGTCACTTCAATCGTGTCCGACTCTGTGCGATGCCATAGATGGCAGCCCACCAGGCTCCCCTGTCCCTGGGATTCTCCAGGCAAGAACACTGGAATGTATGTTTAAAAGACATTATTACAAGGTTCTTAGATACAGGAATCAAAAATGCATGCTATGTGACCCGGAGTGTTTCCTAAGGAGTTTATGCGCATCACCTCATTTAACCCTCACAAAATAACTGAGTTAAATTACATTATTATGATCCCCATTTTTTAGTGATAGCAACTGACACCTGAAGATATTAAATAGTATACTGAAGCTCATATAGCTGGTAGGTTCCAGGACCAGTGCTCACCCCTAGCCTGCTAGATTCCAATGCCCAAGTTCTTAATCTGTATTTTAAACTCTGTTCCAAAGAATAATTTAAAGTTTAATACCTGTTGCCTCCAAAGATAATTGTATTCAAATAGAGAGAGACTCTTAAAGATGCTTCTTTTACATAGTAATATACATCTAAGTTTCCTTTACATATGCATTATTTAAATTTTTTCTTGACAAATAAAAAAGGACATTCCCTTGTGGCTCTTGTGTCTGTAAGATGAGTACCCTCTGATTTTGCCCAAAGATAGAGAGGTGTCAGGTTAGAACTATTTGAGCCATTTGAGTTCTAGCCAGGCTAGAACTATTGAGAGGAGGCCAAGCCTCCTCTGAAAGGAGTTTACAAAGTTGTTGTCAGAAAAAAGCAAGCCAGAGGGAACATCAAGCCTGCTGGTAAATGAGATGGGGTGTGTAATCAAAGCTGGCTTTAGAAGACCTATTTTTAAAAGAGTTCATGGCTCACAAGAAGACTGAGTGAATGAGCAAAGCTAGTGTGACAGGAGTCTGGAGAGAGGACCTTATGGAACTTTTAGACCCTCCAGAAACCCAGATGGTATTCCCTGAGTGGAATTTTTTATAGCACTTTTAAATTGTGATACATGGTGGCAGCTTCAACATAATATCTTGGGCTCTCTCACAAGGTCGCAGGTAGGAAGAAGACGTCCATGCTTTCCTCACTTGCTCCTTTTCAGGGGCAGCTGGGTTAGTCTAGACAGAAAGAGGAAGGCATTTAGGTGTTTTCCATACCCTCTTCAGTCCTTTCCAGGAAGCTGAAAGTGACTTCAGCTCTCTACGAAGCTGGAAACCTTTTTAATTTCTGGAATGAATTTCCAGTTCAGTGGCCCGCATCTGACTGCTTGGCCTGCCAACTCCCTGGCTCTCTTGTATTATCTTTTCTCTCCTCAGATTCTTCTTCAGCCCTCAGGCCTGTCTTTCTCCGTATCCTTCTCTTGTCCCACAAACAGGGCCTGTGGGGCCAGGCTTCTGCTTGTGCCTTTATCTTAACACTCACCCACAGGAACTCAGAAGAAATGAGAAGAATCAGTCAATCTTTAGAGGTGCCCTCTGCTGGTTGTTGGCAATGCAACATCAAAATTAACGTCTGGAAATAGAGTTTCTTCGTTTAATAAAAATTTGAGTTGAAGACACTGGTAGATAGGAGAAAACACGGAGGAGAATGTTGCTATGAATTATAAAAGCTTTTAAATGCTACTGAATTGTGTTTGATTTACTGGGGCGTGCAGTAGAACAGTGGTTAACTGTGGGTGATTTTGCCCCCAGGGAACATTTTGCAGTGCCTAGAAACATTTTTGGTTGTCACAGCATAAGGTGAGAGTGTGCTACTTGCATGGGGTGGGTAGAAACAAGGGTTGCATAACAGCCCTCACCCACCCACCCCAACAGAGAATTATCTGACTCCAGTAGAGGGGGCCAAATTCAGATATGCCTGAGAATGCTCAAATCAGACTATTAGCATTCGGGGGTTTGAAAAAATTTAAAGATTACTTGAGCAGTTCCCAACCTTGGTTGCCCATAGGATCACTTAAGAAGCTTTAAAATACTGACATTTGGGTCCCATCCTTGGAGATTCTGATACAGTTTAATTTCTGGTTTGGGTGTGGTAAAAAATCAGGATTTTTTAATCTTTCCAGGTGGTTTTAATATTCAGGCAAAGTTGAGAACTGTTGATGTCATCCAAACCCCCATTGTTTTGGATAAAGCATCAAATCTTGGGAGATCAGATTTCAGTGTAACAGAGTGGCAGAACTGGAACAATATCTTGAGGAAAATACAATATCTTGAGGAAAAGATAATATGGCACTAGGGCTTCCCTGGTAGGCTCAGATGGTAAGGAGTCCATCTGCAATGCAGGAGACCTGGGTTTGATCCTTAGGTCCGGAAGATCCCTTGGAGAAGGAAATGGCAACCCACTCCAGTATTCTTGCCTGGAGAATCGCCATGGACAGAGGGGCTTGGCAGGCTACAGTCTGTAGTGTTGCAAAGAGTTGGACATGACTGAGCTACTAAGCACGGCTTGACTACACACCACACAGCAAAGCAAACACTGTGATAATATCTTATCACTTTTTTGGGGGAAAATTCTGAATCTTTTTTTATGATCTATTCGTTCTTTAATACTATCAATAATTTTTTCTAAAATGATACTTTAAAAAAAATTCAGGCTCAACAAAATGCAAATTGAAATCACGAGATGCCACTGTGCACTTATTTTATAGTATAGCTAAAAATTAAACACATACACACAACTAACAGTACTAAATGGTGATGAGAACACAGAACAAACAGAACTCTCATATGTTGCTAATGGGAATAAAAATGGTACAGCCACTTTGGAAAGAGTTGCAGAGAGTTGGAAACAACTGAGGGACTTAACACCACCACCACTTTGGAAAACAGTGTCAATTCCTTATAAGATGAAACATTTTTACCATGTGAACTAGCGTTCTCACTCTTAGGTATTTATTCAAGAGAAAAGAAAACTTACCTTCACACAATAACCTGTACATTAATGTTTACAGCGTTTTAATTCCTGATCACAGAAATAGGAGCAACCCAAATGTTCTTGAACTGGTAAATGAATTAACAAACTGTGGAATGTCCATACAATGAAAATCAGCACTAAAAGTGAACAAACTACTAATACAACAGTGTGCTTGAATCTCAAATAGATTTGGTAAGTGAAAGAAGTCAGACTCAAAAGACACATTCTGAATTACATCTATTTCTGCTTTATTGACTATACCAAAGCCTTTGACTGTGTAGATCACAATAGACTGTGGAAAATTCTGAAAGAGATGGGAATACCAGACCACCTCACCTGCCTCTTGAGAAACCTATATGCAGGTCAGGAAGCAACAGTTAGAACTGGACATGGAACAACAGACTGGTTCCAAATAGGAAAAGGAATACATCAAGGCTATATATCGTCACCCTGCTTATTTAACTTATATGCAGAGTACATCATGAGAAACGCTGGGCTGGAAGAAGCACAAGCTGGAATCAAGATTACCGGGAGAAATATTAAAAACCTCAGATGTGCAGATGACACCACCCTTATGGCAGAAAGTGAAGAAGAACTAAAAAGCCTCTTGATGAAAGTGAAAGAGGAGAGTGAAAACGTTGGCTTAAAGTTCAACATTCAGAAAATGAAGATCATGGCATCCAGTCCCATCATTTCATGGGAAATAGATGGGGAAACAGTGGAAACAGTGTCAGACTTTATTTTTGGGGGCTCCAAAATCACTGCAGATGGTGATTGCAGCCAGGAAATTAAAAGACGCTTACTCCTTGGAAGGAAAGTTATGACCAACCTAGATAGCATATTCAAGAGCAGAGACATTACTTTGCCAACAAAGGTCCATCTAGTCAAGGCTATGGTTTTCCCAGTGGTCATGTACGGATGTGAGAGTTGGACTGTGAAGAAAGCTGAGAGCGGAAGAATTGATGCTTTTGAACTGTGGTGTTGGAGAAGACTCTTGAGAGTCCCTTGGACTGCAAGGAGATCCAACCAGTCCATTCTGAAGGAGATCAGCCCTGAGATTTCTTTGGAAGGAATGATGCTAAAGCTGAAACTCCAGTACTTTGGCCACCTCATGCGAAGAGTTGACTCATTGGAAAAGACTCTGATGCTGGGAGGGATTAGGGGCAGGAGGAGATGGGGATGGCAGAGGATGAGATGGCTGGATGGCATTACTGACTGGATGGACGTGAGTCTGAGTGAACTCCGGGAGTTAGTGATGGACAGGGAAGCCTGGTGTGCTGCGATTCATGGGGTCGCAAAGAGTCGGACATGACTGAGCGACTGAACTGAACTGAAGAAATTATGAAAAAGCCAAAATTATAGGAAGAGAAAATGGGTTAGTGGTTTGAGGGCCAGAGAGTAGGAAGAGGGGTTGAATGCAGGGGAGGCTCAAGAGGGAAGTTTGTGGGATGATGAAACTCTTCCATGTCTTGATTTTGATGGCAGTTACATGACTGTGCATTTTTCTGAACTCAAAGAATGGTATAACAGAAAGGGTCAATTTTACTGTATGTAAATTTTAAAAGTGACTAAAACAATGCATAAAAGGTGAGAAACATAGAAATATAAGAAGAAACAAAAACAATAATTTACTCTTATCCCCATATGGGGTGGCATTTGGTTAACTTATTTTCAAATCTCTCTCTCTGCATGTGGGTGAGAAACAGAAACAGACAGACAGAAGTAAATACATGTTATTCTGTGGAGTTTAACTATGCATATATTTGTGTTATAAATAGTATTACTGTTTAATTTTACTTGAATGATGCATAAAATCACACTATAAATTATGCTTTAATTTTAAAAAAATAACAAAAGCAATAGAAACGAAAGCAGAAGTCACTCAGTCGTGTCTGACTCTTTGTGACCCCATGGACTGTAGCCCACCGGGCTCCTCTGTCCTTGGAATTCTCCAGGCAAGAATGCTGGAGTGGGTAGCTGTTCCCTTCTCCAGGGGATCTTACCAAGCCAGGGATCAAACCCAGATCTCCCACATTGCTGGAGGATTCTTTACCATCTGAGCCACCAGGGAAGTCCAACAGAAACTAAGGAGTTGGTAAACTTTAGATAATGATTTTTTTCACTACAAGGAATATTTTCTAGAATCCCTCTAGGATTAAGAAAAGAAATTATGAAGAAATTACTGAATTGATAACTTGTAAAATAAAACATGCCTAAGTTTAGACAGTACAGATGTATTCTTTGTTAGGGGAAGGAGGTAATATGAATGCTTACATTTGCTCCCACCTCCCTTTGCATTTAACCTTCTGATTTTTGCTGCTCGTGTGTTTAAAAAATGTACTTATTTTTAATTGACGGATGATTGCTTTACAGTATTGTGTCGGCTTCTGCCATACATCAACATGAGTCAGCCATAGGTATACATATGTCCCCTTCCTCTTGAACTTCCCTCCGCATCCCACCCTATCCCACCCCTCTAGGTTGTCACAGTTGCTCCTGTATTTTAACTTTGTTAAGAATTATAACATTTGCATTCTGGCTTACAATTATAATTCCCCCAGTTGTTTAGTTTTCTCTGTTTGTTTTTTGTTTTCCTAGGAATTTAAAAAGTTAATTAATTTAAAAATTCTGTTGAAGCATCATTAACTTACGATATTGGTTTCAGGTGCACGATTTCAGTTCAGGTGTACAGTGACTTGATTTTTTTATATGTTACAAAATGATCACCACTGTTCAGTCTTTACTATAAAAGACTTCTATGATTGCCATTTACCCTTTTACTATGACTTTTAAAATTTTAATTAATTTATTTATTTGGCTGCATTGGGTGGGTCTTATTACAACACGTGGGATACTCATTGCATCATGTGTGATCTTCCATTGCAACGCACAGGCTCTCTAGTCACCCTGTGGCACGTGGTATCTTAGTTCCCCCACCAGGGATTGAACCCATGTCCCCTGCATTGGCAGGCAAGTTCTTAACCACTGGACCACCAGGGTAGTCCCTAGCATGACTTTTCCATTCCTAAATTTAGTTTGATTCAACTTTTGTTTGCTGGACTACATAGTTAAGTAGTTTTTTCAAGAAGAGTTTTATGGATTTGATGTGATCTGAGTTCTCTAAAATTTTAAGAAATAATATCTGCCTGTTTAAACAACACCTTTGCAGCCTGTAATATTTCTGGGTTATCCTGTCCTTAGATTTTATCAGTTTTGTTCTCTTTATATTGCTGAAGAGTTTTTTGAGACTAACTCAATTGTGTTCCCTAAAGTTGACAGTCATTTTTATCTTGATCTATCATCTTTAGTCTTAATTTTCTTAATTTCTTTGTATTTTTCTTTGGCATTAACTCAGATGATCTTTTCCTTCATGTCATCAATTCAAATTGTCTGTGTTTCCACCTTCACTAGGAATAGATTATCTTTCTCATTTTACCCCTTTTAGGAGCAACATGTTGCTGTCTATTCACTTCTCTGAAAACTAGGAGTGTGGATATGGGTATGAGGAAGACATGAGCTAGTCTGGACTGAGTACTGTTTTTATTTGGGTTCTTATATGTCCTCTGAGATTTTGTAGAACCTCAGAAGAGTAAGACCAAAAAGCTCACTTCACTTGGCCTGTGGTATATCCTACTTCCAAGGGCTCTTACTCATTCCTCTGACTCAGCACAGCACCCTGGAAAATGGGAAGGCCCAACAAGACCTTCCTGTCCTTGCAGACTGTGACTTTGACTTTTCCTAGGACTGTTTATTCATTGCTCACTTTATTTACAAATTGAGGATGATTAATGAGTTCTTATGATGCTGTTGACTTACTTTTCCTCAGCGCTATGCTTCTGTTTTTTCCTTGGTTACCAACCAAGGTTTGAAGTCTATGCCATAAGATCAATCTCCCATAAGACTGGAAGTATCCGCAGTGCTGTCTTATATTTGGTTACATGTTTGGTAAATTTATGGGTTTTCCTTTATTTTTATTGATTTCAAAAATGTTGCCAGTGAAGAGTCTACAGTCCTCCTTTGTTGTGCCATCTTTTCTGGAAATCTGTTTGTTCCACCACTTAATATCTGAGATTCGTTTTCTCATCTATACACATAGGAGGAAAGCCACCATTAAATGGTAAAAGATTAAATGAAACTTAAGAAAATTCTAGTTCTGTCTAAATTGTTTTGGGCCTGTCATCTAACAATGGCTCCCACTAGCAAATCCTATCATTTATTTGTCTGATCTCAAGAACTTAGAGGTTTGTCATCAATCAGAAGTATATCCCAGATGTTGGCAAAATTTTTCTGTGAAGGGCCATGTAGTAAATATTTTAAAATTTGCAGGCCACATAGTCTCGGTAGCAACCACTTCATGTTGCAGTATGAAGCAAGTTGTTTGTTGTTCAGCTGCTAAGTTGTGTCCAACTCTTTGTGATGCCATGGACTGCAGCACACCAGGCTCCTTTTTCATTCACTATCTCCCAGAGTTTGCTCAAATTTGTGTCCATTGAGTCAGTGATGCTATCTAACCATCTCATCCTCTGCTGCCCTCTTTCCTTTTGCCTTCAGTCTTTCCCAGCATCAGGGTCTTTTTCAATGAGTTAACTCTTTGTATAAGGTGATCAAAGAATTGGACCTTCAGTATCAGTCCTTCCAATGAATATTCAGGATTGATTTCCTTTAGGATTGACTGGTTTGATCTCCTTGCAATCCGTGAAGCTCTCAAAAGTCTTCGCCAGCACCACAATTCAAAAGCATCAATTCTTCAGGGCTCTGCCTTCTTTACAGTCCAACTCTCACAACTGTACATGACCACTGGAAAAACCGCAGCTTTGACTATATGGCAAAGAGATGTTGGCAAAGAGATGTCTCTGCTTTTTAATATACTGTCTTGGTTTGTCATAGCACTCCTTCTAAGACAAGATGTAAATGTATCAGTGGCTGTGTTTCAATAAAACTTTACTTATAGAAACTGAAATTTGAATTTCATATTTTTCTCACATGTCACAAAATATTTTCCTTTTGATTTTTTCCCCAGCTATTAAAAATGTGGAAAAAATTTATTTCCTCATGGGCCATACAAAAATGGTTAGTGGGCTATATTAAGGTCATATAAGCTCACAGGATATAATTTTCTGATCCTGGTATACCTTTAGCACTCCAGGATTTTGCTAGAGAGAATAATCTGGGTCTTCACAGCTTTTATCAAAACCCCCTTTGAGAGAAATGGATTTAGGAAATAGAACTCAAAGGACATACTGTCTATCCATTTTTCTACATTAACTTTAAATTCTGTCTTTGAGGCAAGTCCAACTCCTGAAAGGCTATTAACTTGGTCCAACTCAGCTCAACTCCAAAGAGAATCTCTTTCACTGAATTAAATTTGAATATTATGCTTTCTACTTTAATCAGTGGTTACTACAAGATAAAACAGCTTTATTTCAGCTTTTGCACTTGCAAAACAACTCCAGTAAATCACTCAGCGTCCCTGTGTAGGGTATCCTGCAAAGAATTTGTCTCAGAATTCAGTACTAGGAAAAACTCTTTCCTTTCAGACATTTCCCAGTTCTTTCTCTCAGCTAACTACATACAATTCTTACCAAGCTTTCCTCTTTACACTGGCTTCTGGGAAGCTTAAAGTCAGCTTTTATTCTCAGTCATAGCAACAGCATCATTCCAAGGCCCCTGTATAGTACCACTCCGGGGACCCTAAATTAGTCTAGTACAGACATTTAGGTGAGAAAACTGATAACTGGAAAAGTGACGGCCTTCTTTCTGAATCTGAGTCTGGACCTACTTTGAAGGCCGTCCTACATCTACCCCTTCTCCAGCTGTCTTTTCTGGTTCCCTGAAATAGATTAATATGTTCTCTTAGAAAAAGTTGGCAAAGGATAGGTTCTTAGAGGAAAATGGCAAAGGTCTCTCTAGAAGCTCATCTTGAAAGGATTCACTTTCTGTGTTGGGTTAATTGCACAGAGAAGTGTTAGGAAAAAAAAAAAAAAAACAACTTGAGGAAGGAACACTGGTCCGAACCTGGCAGGCCATTACTTTACTTTCCCTGTGTCAAACCTAACACAGAGAGCACCTGTTATTTGCTCTAGACTCTGAGAAGCCATAGATCATACAGTTCTTTACTAGCCCATGGACCCATGACTAAGCCTGTTCAAGGTCTGGTAGTTTACAGAGAGGCACTCTATAAATTACAGGAAATAGCACTCATTGACTCATCAAGCATTTCAATAATCTGAATCTTTTAGTGATTAAGGAATAATTTTCAGTGATGTTTGGACTAATTTGGACTAACGTCTCCAGAGTTCAGAAGGTAGTAGGATTAAAAAACAACAACAACAACAACCATACTTCTCTATCCACATCTACTTTGAATAAACACTGTCTCCACGTCTGGGTGCAAGGCTACCTTTTTTTTTTCCTTCCCCTCAGAAACACCCTGCTGTCTGTCCTGAGCCCTTTCCCAGTGGGACTCTGATTGGGTGCTCTGAATTAGAGACCAGGCCTTCTTTACTTCCAGCTACCTAGGTCTGCTGTCAGGAGGTCAAAAGTAGAAATGTGATTGGTTTTTCCACTTCTGGGACTTGTCAAATGCCTCTAGGAACTGAACATTTTTACTTATACTCCAGCTAGTTTTACTGCACAAATCAAATGGATTGGGACAGTTTAAATTGAGAGTTATAAAGGCCTTTCCCTATATGGGAGTTAGGATCATGTTCATTCTCTCTATACTATTTCCATTCCTTTGAGTCCAACAGTTTTTCTTGAACTGTTGGCATTAGTTTGCTTCATCCAGCCTATTTGTGGCACACTAATCTACCTCTTGGTCATCTAGTTCCCTACATGCTGCTGCACTGAGAGGGGCCCAAAGCCTCTATTTGAGGAAGAAGTGTATCCTATAGCGACCCTTAGACAACCAAGTAAGAACTAAAGAAATGAAGGTCTATGGGCTGTAACTCCAAGGTGGCCAGAGAATCCCTATTTTTCTATTTTCCTTTTTGGATTATCATACCTCCTTTCCATGAGTGGTGGGTCCAGGAGAACTGGGCCAAGAAGATGATTTTACCAAAATTTTCTCCAGGCCACTTAACTTGCTTCCAACCTAGGCAAATGGAATCATTTAGGTCTTCAGGTATAAAGGTGTACAGTCAGTAACCAGCTGACTCTAATAAGAATAGGCAGGTGTATGTGTGGAGCCATCTTCGTTTTTCCCTCTAGCTTCTGTGGTCAGTAGTGATGTCACTAACCTGGGGTCATCAGTCTTCAGTTTTTCTACCTTCCCCCTTTTCCTTACCCCTTCTTCTCCCTCCCTCTTCTCCCTCCTCTACCATGTAGAAACATAGCTCTCTCAATGTTTCATAATCCCTCCTAGCTGTGCTCCTCTTATATTGCCTGTCACAGTGAATGGCACCCACCTCTGTCAGAACCAAACCCCGCCTCCTCCCTGCCCACACCTTACTGTGTAGTCATCAAATCTCGTCAGTTTTACCTCATCTTTAACTCTCACATCTGTCTTCTTTCCATCTCTGTTGCTGTTGTTACTCTTTAGTTGGTAAGTTATGTCTGACTCTTTTGAGACCCCGTGTATTATAGCCTGCCAGGTTCCTCTGTCCATGGGATTTCCCAGGCAAGAATACTGGAGAGGGCTGCCATTTCCTTCTCCAGGGGATCTTCCTGATCCATTGATCAAACTTGCATCTCCTGCTTGGCAGGCGGATCCTTTACCACTGAGCCACTTAGGAAACCCCTCTCTCATCTCTGTCAGCTCCCACTTCTAGTTCATTACCTCTCTTGCCCACAACAGCTTCTGTCGTGCCCTTAATCATTGACTTCAGGTCTCCTTACTCAGGAAATTCATCCCATTCCTGTAAGACAGGGTATTCTTGTCCGTACTTCTACAACATCCTCTATTTATTAATTTTATAAGTAGAATTGCCTCCTCCACTGAACAGTAAGCTCTTTTTTTCTCCTTCACCCTTGTATCTCCAGGCCCAGACCAGATCTGACACATAACAAATGCTCAATAACTCTTTGATAAGTGAATTAATGAGATATACAAAAGAAATTTGGAAAGTTATGCTTTTAACTGGAGATAGATATTGAGGCTAAGATAGTTTGTAATTTTTTTTATTTGCACAGATTTTTGAGACATTAGTAGCATTTCTACCTGTCTTTTTTTTTTAGTTATATACCACTTCAGAGAACTATTACATTTTTATAATTATGAAGTGCTTTTTTATAATCCACATTGTATTGAAAGAGACACAGGAAGAAAGCTTGCATTTTGAATTTCCTTTATTCCCCTGTGGCTTTAAATCTGACCCCTGAGGTACCAGGACCCAGACTGGCTTGATCAGATCTTGGCAGTGAAGGAGAATAGGCCCTTAGAGGAATTATCCAGCTTGCTGGATTTGCTAGGTGAGAATGGTTCTTAATAAGGATTCTAGTAAATGTTGGAAAAAGATCGGTGCTGTATAGTCAAAGTACAGATAGTAAGCCAGGAACGGGGAGGAAGATGGACCACTGCATGCACACAAGGCCTGTCAGAGATTTGGATTCAAACCAGAGCAGAAGGGATTATATGACAAGGTTAGTGAAGGGATCTCACATCTGACCCAGGACTGTGCTGTCTCTTTGATACTGGTTTATGCAGATGATAAGGAGTCTTTTAAGAGCATCAGCCCCAGGGATGCCTTTCTGGTTCTGCTGCTGCTAACTCGCTTCAGTTGTGTCTGACTCTGTGCGACCCCATAGACGGCAGCCCACCAGGCTTCCCCATCCCTGGGATTCCCCAGGCAAGAACACTGGAGTGGGTTGCCATTTCCTCCTCCAATGCATGAAAGTGAAAAGTGAAAGTGAAGTCGCTCAGTCGTGTCCGACTCTATCGACCCCATGGACTGCAGCCCACCAGGCTCCTCCATCCATGGGATTTTCCAGGCAAGAGTACTGGAGTGGGGTTTCTGGTTCTGCCCAGTCTTAAAAGAGCCCATTCTGAGGATGGCCAGGGTTTTAAAACAGGTCTGTACAATTTGTTCTATTTTATTAGATACTGTGTTCAGATCTTCATTTATACTAATTTATTTCATATAATATACTTTCAAAAAGGTGGCACAGTAGTAAAGAATCTGCTTGCCAATGCAGGAGGTACAGAGAAGCAGATTTGGTCCCTAAGTTGGAAAAATCCCCTGGAGTAGGAAATGGCTACTCCAGTATATACAAACTGCTCCAGTATTCTTGCCTGGAAAATTCCATGGACAGAGAAGCCTGGCAGGCTACAGTCCCAGGGTATCGCAAAGAGTGGGATACAACTGAGCAACAGAGCACACATACGCTTTCAAAAAAGAGTATGAGGTGGCCTAAGATAAAAGGACAGATGCATTGTTACTAACAAGCAGTAATACAGGTTAAAAGGCAGAAATTCAAGTGAGAAGGAGAAAATTAATATTATACTAAAAAGTTGTAGCTGAAGAGAATGACACTATCAAGATCAAAGTCTGGCCCTGAGCTTTCTAGTGGCCTCAACAAAACAGGAACTACATGGATTTTGTATTTTAAAATCTTTCTGAAATAGTTATAAATTTTGGTATAGATGACAAAGAGTATCTGTTTATCAGGAGAAGAAATTTTGTGTGGGGTGTGAACTCTGAGAGTAATTTGCCGTGCTGCTGCTGCTGCTGCTGCTAAGTCGCTTCAGTCATGTCCGACTCTGTGGGACCCCATAGACGGCAACCCACCAGGCTCCTCCGTCCCTGGGATTCTCCAGGCAAGAACACTGGAGTGGGTTGCCATTTCCTTCACCAATGCATGAAAGTGAAAAGTGAAAGTGAAGTTGCTCAGTCGTGTCCGACTCTTAGCGACCCCATGGATTGCAGCCTAACAGGCTCCTCCGTCCATGGGAGTTTCCAGGCAAGAGTACTAGAGTGGGGTGCCATTGCCTTCTCTGGGAATTTGCCATAAAAACCTTTATTTAAGAGGCACTGAGCAATATAATAAAGTATTCATATGTAGTATCCTTATTAATGCTCTATCTTTTTTGTAAAATTTGAAAACAGATGATTAAAATCTTGGTTGAATCTTGATTATGGTTACATTTCTACGTTTCTTCTTTAGGTATTTATCACTATATTGGAACATGCATTCAGAATTTTTGCATAATTTTTTATGGCTTCTATTAATATTATATCCTTATTTTATTGCTCTAAATGCTGTCTCTCAATGCTTTTTGCTATAAAATTGACATCATATACAATAATTAAACCCTTAAATTGTCATCATGAGTTTTGCTTAAGTTAGCCATATTTTGAGTAAATCTTATCACAAATCTTTGCTCAGTTGGTTTGATTCTCTTCTGTTCCTCCCATCAGTGTTTTTAGATGTTTATACCATCTTTACAAGTACATTGCTATCATTCATTCCTGCTGCACATTGCAGGTTTATGAACTTTTTGTGACTCTCAAACTGTGTATTTTCTAGATGGACTCTGCCAGTTAAACTGGGAATGTATGTACTGGTTTCAGGCAAAAGTTAATTTACAGTGAAACTCTGAAATTCCTCTTCTGTTTTCCTTGGTTTATATATATTCTGACCAGGTGACACTAACAGTGAACTGTGTTTCATAATCACACCCATTTGCCACCTCTTTTACAAATGCTTCATCACCAAGTTTTTCAAACCTCTGGCTGCTAATATTTAAATTCCTAATTGTAATCATTACAATTAGGAGACCTCATTTATTTTGTTTAAAATCCCTTGGAAACTGAGGTCTCTGAATCTTCTCTGTCAACAAAATTGTGTAATGAAATCATTTTATTTATAGATAGTTGATATCATTTTAAAATTCATTTCCTTGCAAATCTTAAATATACTTTTTCAACTTTATTACTGCTTGATTTTGGGAAAGGGAACAAAACAGTTGTGACATCAGTAGCAAAGCTGTCAAAATCTTATGTAATTTATTCTTGAATTATTAGGCACAAGTCTTACTGAAGTGTTGTATATATTTTATATTCTGCAACCAAAATATGGAATTAACATTAGCTCATTAATGGATATTTCTGGATCCATACTCAGATCCACAGGAACATGAGAACTCAGACAAAAGTGGAAGTAATAATAAGAAATATTCAATAGTTCAAAGTAGCTGATGATAACATCAGGCCCTTTGGAGGAAGGCCATGGAGATGTTTAATTAGGCTGAAGAAATATGGGTAATGAAAATGTGATTGGATATAAAGACCTTCCTAATAATGAAGGCTGTTAAGTAATAGAATCACTAATATTCTTTGTTGAAAGGATAGATACATAACTGGCTGGGATGAGTTAAGACTCCTTAAGGGGTGTTGCTACTCAAAGTGTGGTCCACAGACCAGCAACAATAGTGATACCTGTGGGCTTGTTAGAACTGTAGGCTCCACCACAAATCTCCTCAGATTCTGCATTTTAACAAGATATCCAGATTAAGATGCACATTAACATTTTGAGAAGCAGATTGCCTTACAGCACTCTTCTAAAACTTGGGTGAATATAGGAATCAACTGGGGAATTTTTTAAAATGCCAACCTCAGAGACTTTGATTGAATAGGTCTGAGATGTGGTCCTGAGAGTGGGAACTTATCCCCAGATAATTTTAATGTGCAGCAGTTTCCACTGCCTTAGAACTGTTTTGGTAGTCTATGGAAATCCACTGAAGTCCTGGACTCAGACATCCTGATTGTTTTCTTAATTGTGGTTAAAAAATACATAACACAAAGTTTACCATTTTAAATATTTTCTGTAAAATTCGTAGTAGGAAGTCAAGAGATACCTGGAGTAATAGGCAAGTTTGGCCATGGAGTGCAAAATTAAGCAGGGCAAAGGCTAAGAGACTTTGCCAAGAGAATGCACTGGTCATAGCAAACACCCTCTTCCAACAACACGAGAAAACTCTATACATGGACATCACCAGATGGTCAATACCAAAATCAGATTGATTATATTCTTTGCAGCCGAAGCTCTATACAGGCAGCAAAAACAAAACCGGGAGCTGACTGTGGCTCAGATCATGAACTCCCTATTGCAAAATTTAGACTTAAATTGAAGAACGTAGGGGAAAGCACTAACCCATTCAGGTATGACCAAAATTAACTTCCTTACGATTATACAGTGGAAGTGACAAATAGATTCAAGGGATTAGATCTGATAGAGTGCCTAAAGAACTACGGACAGAGGTTCGTGACATTGTATAGGAGGCAGGGATCAAGACCATCCCCAAGAAAAAAAAAAAATGCAAAAAAGGCAAAATGGTTGTCTGAGGAGGTCTTACAGATAGCTGAAAAAAGAAGAGAAGCAAAAGGCAAAGGAGAAAAAGAAAGATGTACCCATTTGAATGCAGAGTTCCAAAGAATAGCAAAGAGAGATAAGAAAGCCTTCCTCAGTGATCAGTGCAAAGAAATAGAGGAAAGCAATAGAATGGGAAAGACTGAGATTTCAAGAAAATTAGATGTGCCAAGAGAATATTTCATGCAAAGATGGGCTCAATAAAGGACAGAAATGGTATGGACCTAACAGAAGCAGAAGATATTAAGAAGAAGTGGCAAGAATACACAGAAGATCTATACAAAAAAGATCTTTATGACCCAGATAACCATGATAGTGTGATCACTCACCTAGAGCCAGACATCCTAGATTGCGAAGTCAAGTGGGCCTTATGAAACATCGCTACAAACAAAGCTAGTGGAGGTGATGGAATTCCAGTTGAGGTATTTCAACTGGAAGTGCTGCACTCAGTATGCCAGCAAATTTGGAAAACTCAGCAGTGGCCACAGGACTGGAAAAGGTCAGTGCTCATTCCAATCCCAAAGAATGGCAATGCCAAAGACTGTTCAAACTATCGCAAATTGCACTCATCTCACACGCCAGCAAAATAATGCTCAAAATTCTCCAAGCCAGGCTTCAACATGAACCATGAACTTCCAGACGTTCAAGCTAGTTTAGAAAAGGCAAAGGAACCAGAGATCAAGTTGTCAACATCCATTAGATCATCCAAAAAGCAAGAGAGTTCCAGAAAAAACATCTACTTCTGCTTTATTGACTATGCCAAAGCCTCTGACTTGTGTGGTTCACAACAAACTGTGGAAAATTCTTCAAGAAATGGAAATACCATACCACCTTACCTGCCTCCTGAGAAATCTGGATGCAGGTCAAGAAACAATAGTTAGAACTGGACATGGAACAACAGACTGGTTCCAAGTTGGGAAAGGAGTATGTCAAAACTGTATATTGTCACCCTGTTTATTTAACTTACATACAGAGTAATTCATATGAAATGCTGGGCTGGATGAAGCACAAGCCAGAATCAAGATTGCTGGGAGAAATATCAGTAACCTCAGATTTGCAGATGATACCACCCTTATGGCAGAAAACAAAGAAATTAAAGAGCCTCTTGATGAAAGTGAAAGAGGAGAGTGAAAAGCTGCCTTAAAACTCAACATTCAGAAAACTAAGATCATGGCATCTGGTCCCATCACTTCATGGCAAGTAGGTGGGGAAACAATATTTTTGGGGGCTCCAAAATCACTGCAGATGGTGACTGTATCCAAGAAATTAAAAGACGCATGCTCCTTGGAAGGAAAGCTATGACCAACCTAGACAGCATATTAAAAAGTGGAAATATTACTTTGCCAATAGTCCGTATAGTCAAAGCTATGGTATTTCCAGTAGTGATGTATGGATTGAGAGTTGAACCATAAAGAAAGCTGAGCACTGAAGAATTGATGCTTTTTAACTGTGGTGTTAGAGAAGACTCTTGAGAGTTCCTTGAATTGCAAGGAGATCATACCAGTCTGTCCTCTTTAGGGCTGAATATTCAGTCAATCCTGAATATTCATTGGAAGGACTGATGCTGAAGCTGAAACTGCAATCCTTTGGCCACCTGATGGGAAGAACTGACTCACTGGAAAAGACCCTGATTGTGGGAAAGATTGAAGGCAGGAGGAGAAGGGGATGACAGAGGATGAGATGCATGGATGGCATTAATGACTCGATGGACAGGAGTATGAGCAAGCTCTGGGAGTTGGTGATGGACAGGAAAGCCTGGCATGCTGCAGCTCATGGGGTTGCAAACAGTTGGACGGGACTAAATGACTGAACTGAACTGAAGTACTTTCCAATGGTGTGTAATTATCACCACTATCCATTTCCAGAAATTTTTAATCACCTCAAAGAGAAATTCTCTACCAATTCAGGAATTATTCCCCATTCTCACTAACCCTTATTAATCTTCTGTCTCTCCGTATTTATTATTCTGAAATATTTCACATCAGTGGAATCACACATTGTGTGATCTTTTGTGTGTGACATTTCTCTTAGCATAGTGTTTTCAAAGTTGATCCATGATTTGGCATATATCGAATTTTATTCTTTTTTATGGCTGCAGGCCACTCTCCCTTCTTCGTGATAGCAGGGCTGAACCTCCACAAGTTTGAGCTGCATGGGAATTTCTTCAGGGTTGGAGACTGCCTCACCTGGTTGGGGCCCAGTAGCTTGTGGTGCAGGTACAGGGTGACTGGGCTTTTGTTTGCAAGGAGACGCACCTGAATTTATCACAAGTAAGAAGGAGGGCATTTTAAGGATATAAGAGAGGTTGCATCCTTCACCATTCAGGAGAAAACAGGACACCTGGAGCCTTGGGAAGATAAGAACCTTGGGTTAGTTCTGCGTCCCGTAAGGCTTTGGAGACCTCTCTCTTTAGTGAATGGAGCTTTCTTCTCACATTCCATCATCAGTGGATCTTAGCTACTTTTTATATGTCTGCTTCTTTCTGTTATGCACTTGTATTCTTTTATTTTTTGATGACTTTATTTCCTCTGGGCTTCCCAAGTGGCTCAGTGGTAAAGAATCCACCTACCAATGCAGGGGGCACAAGAGATGCAGATTCTATCCCTGGGTCAGGAAGATCTCTAGAAGAGGAAACAGCAAACCACTCCAATATTCTTGCCAGGGTAATCCCATGGACAGAAGAGCTTGGTAGGCTATAGTCCATGGATTCACAAAGAGTTGGACATGACTGAGTACCTGAGCATGCATGCATATTTCCTCTACCCCAACTTCTGCTTCTTCCAGATTCATTTTGCATTAAGACTTATCAAGGCTTCTTTTAGCTCCTATGGCTGCCATTGCTAACTGCCTCATTTTCTCCAGCAAAATTCTCTAGAAATAACAAAAATTTAATTGGTCCAGTTCATCTTTCTATACCAGGTAATGTCCATCATTCTCAGGCAGTGATCCATCTCCTGGTCCAATTGGCTGTTGTTTTATAGTCTCCTTGGGTGGGGGTGGAGTGGGGTGCATAGGGCGTTGTTCTTGGGAGTTGCTGGAGGGAAAGGTAGGCACCACTGGTGTGTCTATAACAGCATGTGATTCAGAGTTCACTTCTCTCAACTTATCACTTGTGTACTCAGGTTGATAGTGAGCATATTTTTACATGGGAAAATACTGGTTAATCATGAAGCCTGACTTTCCCACCCAGTTGTAAAGGCAAATGTGTTCTTAAATACATATTTAAGAAGCAGTGAAAATAAAACACAGGGCACTTAAGTTTGAACTTCAGCTAAACAATGAATATATTTCCGATGAGCAACATCTGTGTTTGTGACATACAGTGAAAAGCTATTCTTTGTTTTTGTTGTTACTGTTTTCTAAATCAGGCAACCCTAGTGACAAGAGATTTTTCAAAGGGGAAGCTATTCCTTAGGTATGTTATAAAAAAAGCCTGAGAATTAGGAAATGGTTTGTTTCTCAGATATTCCAGCTGCCTTCTTCAGGAGAGGGAATCTGTTTACATTGCTGCTGCTGCTGCTGCTAAATCACTTCAGTCGTGTCCAACTCTGTGCGACCCCAAAGACGGCAGCCCACCAGGCTCCTCTGTCCCTGGGATTCTCCAGGCAAGAATACTGGATTGGGTTACCATTTCCTCCTCCACTTCTTTTGCAGTGTCTGTAAAATGCACTTGGTTCTTTGCTTCATACTCAAACAATCACAACTATGTCTGCTGCTGCTGGGGTTGCTACTGTGCTTCACTGGCTACTTTACCATGTGATGCACACCAGTTGAGCAGTGTAATGAGAGTTTAACAAAGGAACTATTGACAGTCCGGTGGAAAAAATGTAGGAAACCATGAGAGAGAAGGCAGTGATGCCAGGCAGGCAGGTAACCTCATCTAGGCCTGATGATTTTGTAGACAAGACCACTTCATAGGCTTTGTGGCCTCTTGTCAAGGGACCCCCGACCGCCCCATGGCAGCCCTGAAGGTAGGCAGCTGAAGAAATACACATTTTACCTTCACCCCCTTCCTTCCTTCCTCCCTCTGTTCTCCTGCCAGGGCTCTCAGGTGAGCAAATCCAGGCAGAAAGCATACGGGCCAGCCTCTAGAGCACACGGAGGGTGAAGAGTGGCAGAGTGTACAAAAGGGCAAATAGAAGACTTAAGCTCAAATTCCTCCTCTGCACAGACTGTCTTAATCATTTTGTGTCGTCACCTCACTTGATCTCACAACAGTTTTATAGTGAAAGTACTCTTAATGCCCCCATTTTACTGATGTGGTTGAAGGATTAGTTGTATTGAATAACTTGCTCAGGATCACATAGCTAGTAAAGAGTGCAAGAATATAAAACTATCTATTCACCTCCATATCACTGTACAAGACTTCTTGGTGATCTCTTTTCATTGTGTTTTTGTTTTTTCTTAACTTTCATGTTGTTGAAGATTTTTCGTTGTTCACACGTCTTGTTGACAACCACTGAAAAATCCCTCCGAGATCTAGTTTAGCAGTTTGTATACAAAACATGCTCGCTCAGTGTTTGTCCATTTTCTGTTTGACTTCTGGTTTGGGATGGCAGCAGAGGCAGGGAGCCCAGGTTTAAGAGTTGGGTCAGTGAGTTCTTTACTCACAGGAAAGCTGGTAAAAGAAGGCTCCTGACTCAAAATCCATGCTTCATCCTGCACAGGGGAAGGCCTGTCAAGACAAGACTCTCAGACACCCCAATGAGTAATTTTACAGAATTGTAGGCTTAGAAATGCCCTTAGAGGTCACCTACAACCTCTACCTAGCGTGTGGCTCCTCTTCAAGATTCAGTCCTTCTCCTTGTCCCTAGGGTTGTCTTCTGGGTAAACACATCAAGAGAGTGACTGACCAAGAGATTTAAGGAAGGGTCCATAGTTCCCTTGACTGATTCTTTTTTTTTTAATTAATTTATTTATTTGGCTGTGCCCAGTCTTAGTTGCTGTGCACAATGTGATCTTTGATCTTCATTGCAGCATGCGGGATCTTTAGTTGTGACAAGTGGGATCTTTTATTTAGTTGTTGGATGTGGGATCTATTTCACTGACCAGGGATCAAACTCAGGCCCCATTCATTGGGAGTGGGGAGTCTTAGCCACTGGACTACTGGGGAAATCCCTTGAGTGATTCTTGTTTACTACCTAAGAATTCCTTTTCACTGCTGAACTTTGACAAACCTTGGTTTTGCCCACTGATCACATGGAGGTGGGTAATGCAACATATAATAATCTCTATAATCTCCTTGAAAATGTATAGGGCTTCCTGAAGAAAGTATCAAGTTGTGCTGTTGAAATAAGTAGGAACAAATGTAGACTCCCTTAGTTAACTTAGCTAAATCCCTGATATGTAAAAGTCAGGACAAGGAAGTGTGGGTTGGAATCTTTAAGTATGAGACAAAACATGAAAGATGATTCAGTTAGTGTATAATGTAATTTGAAAAGTGGAAATAGTGGGCTAGAGAAAAGCATTTACTTCTGGAAAGTGAAACAAAGAGATAAAAGCCAAATGATTAAAAAAAAAAAAAAAGTCAAGCTCATTACTCACAGAAGTTGAAATCTTCCTTTTTAATTGGATTTTTAAATCGTTACTCCCCCAGAAAAACAGTTTTTCAGTTTGCAGTTCTCATAAAACTGCATAAGATATTTACACTATTAAATTTAATTTTATATATTTTAATATCATTTATATATCTATTTTTCTTCCAACTTCTATGTTTAGGGTTTTTTAAAATAGTCAAAGAGGCTAGTTTGAGTTTAAAACTTGGTTTCAGAGGGAGATTAGGTAGAGTAGAGGGAGTTTTGATGTTTGGATGTGGCTTTCTTGCTCAGCCTATTATAGGAACACAGGTGTTGTGGGCCTAGATTGTGTGTTTGCCGCGCCTGTTCTGTGGCCCCTGACTTCCCCTCGGCTACTTTCACCCAGGGTTTCCCCTTTCTGCTTCCTTGGCACCTTAGACATGCATCTGGATGGTGCTTGTGTAGGTCCTTGTACTCATACAGTACTTATAGAGGGTACTGTCGGGTAGAAAGCACATCTCATTGATCTCAGTAGCTGAATATGCCTGGCATATGTTAATAGTGAATGCTCAGCAAATGCTTGTTGAAAGAATGAATGGCTTTGTTGATTTTTGCTATGGTCTCTTTTGTTTCTTTTGCATTTACTTCTGCCCTAATTTTTAAAGATTTCTTTCCTTCTACTAATCCTGGGGTTCTTCATTTCTTCCTTTTCTAGTTGATTAAGGTGTAGAGTTAGGTTATTTATTTGACTTTTTTCTTGTTTCTTGAGGTATGCCTGTATTGCTATGAACTTTCCCCTTAGGACTGCTTTTACAGTGTCCCACAGGTTTTGGGTTGTTGTGTTTTCATTTTCATTCATTTCTATGCAAATTTTGATTTCTTTTTTGATTTCTTCTGTGATTTGTTGGTTATTCAGCAGCGTGTTGTTCAGCCTCCATATGTTGGAATTTTTAGTAGTTTTTCTCCTGTAATTGAGATCTAATCTTACTGCATTGTGGTCAGAAAAGATGCTTGGAATGATTTCTATTTTTTTGAATTTACCAAGGCTAGATTTATGGCCCAGAATGTGATCTATCCTGGAGAAGGTTCCATGTGCGCTTGAGAAAAAGGTGAAATTCATTGTTTTGGGATGAAATGTCCTATAGATATCAATTAGGTCTAACTGGTCTATTGTATCATTTAAAGTTTGTGTTTCCTTGTTAATTTTCTGTTTAGTTGATCTATCCATAGGTGTGAGTGGGGTATTAAAGTCTCCCACTATTATTGTGTTATTGTTAATTTCTCCTTTCATACTTGTTAGCATTTGTCTTACATACTGCGGTGCTCCCGTGTTGGGTGCATATATATTTATAATTGTTATATCTTCTTCTTGGATTGATCCTTTGATCATTATGTAGTGACCATCTTTGTCTCTTTTCACAGCCTTTGTTTTAAAGTCTATTTTATCTGATATGAGTATTGCTACTCCTGCTTTCTTTTGGTCCCTATTTGCATGGAAAATCTTTTTCCAGCCCTTCACTTTCAGTCTGTATGTGTCCCCTGTTTTGAGGTGGGTCTCTTGTAGACAACATATGTAGGGGTCTTGTTTTTGTATCCATTCAGCCAGTCTTTGTCTTTTGGTTGGGGCATTCAACCCATTTACTTTTAAGGTAATTACTGATAAGTATGATCCTGTTGCCATTTACTTTATTGTTTTGGGTTTGAATTTATACACCGTTTTTGTGTTTCCTGTCTAGAGAATATCCTTTAGTATTTGTTGGAGAGCTGGTTTGGTGGTGCAGAATTCTCTCAGCTTTTGCTTGTCTGAAAAGCTTTTGATTTCTCCTTCATACTTGAATGAGATCCTTGCTGGGTACAATAATCTGGGCTGTAGGTTATTTTCTTTCATCATTTTAAGTATGTCTTGCCTTCCCTCCTGGCTTGAAGAATTTCTATTGAAAGATCAGCTGTTATCCTTATGGGAATTCCCTTGTGTGTTATTTGTTGTTTTTCCCTTGCTGCTTTTAATATTTGTTCTTTGTGTTTGATCTTTGTTAATTTGATTAATATGTGTCTTGGGGTGTTTCGCCTTGGGTTTATCCTGTTTGGGACTCTCTGGGTTTCTTGGACTTGGGTGATTATTTCCTTCCCCATTTTAGGGAAGTTTTCAACTATTATCTCCTCAAGTATTTTCTCATGGTCTTTCTTTTTGTCTTCTTCTTCTGGGACCCCTATGACTTGAATGTTGTAGCGTTTAATATTGTCCTGGAGGTCTCTGAGATTGTCCTCATTTCTTTTAATTCGTTTTTCTTTTATCCTCTCTGATTCATTTATTTCTACCATTCTATCTTCTAATTCACTAATCATATCTTCTGCCTCTGTTATTCTACTATTTGTTGCCTCCAGAGTGTTTTTAATTTCATTTATTGCATTATTCATTATATATTGACTTTTTTTTTAATTTCTTCTAGGTCCTTGTTAAACCTTTCTTGCATCTTCTCAATCCTTGTCTCCAGGCTATTTATCTGTGATTCCATTTTGATTTCAAGATTTTGGATCAATTTCACTATCATTATTCGGAATTCTTTATCAGGTAGATTCCCTATCTCTTCCTCTTTTGTTTGGTTTGGTGGGCATTTATCCTGTTCCTTTATCTGCTGGGTATTCCTCTGTCTCTTCATCTTGTTTAAATTGCTGATTTTGGGGTGTCCTTTCTGTATTCTGGCAGTTTGTGGAGTTCTCTTTATTGTGGCGTTTCCTCACTGTGTGGGGGTTTGTACAGGTGGCTTGTCAAGGTTTCCTAGTTAGGGAAGCTTGTGTTGGTGTTCTGGTGGGTGGAGCTGTATTTCTTCTCTCTGGAGTGCAATGAAGTGTCCAGTAATGAGTTATGAGATGTCTATGGTTTTGGGGTGACTTTGGGCAGCCTGTATCTTGAAGCTCAGGGCTGTGTTCCTTTGTTTCTGGAGAATTTGCTTGGTATGTCTTGCCCTGAAGAAATAAATGCAAAAGAAACAAAAGAGACCATAGCAAAAATCAACAAAGCCAAAAGCTGGTTCTTTGAAAGGATAAGTAAAATTGACAAACCATTAGCCAGACTCATCAAGAAACAAAGGGAGAAAAATCAAATCAATAAAATTAGAAATGAAAATGGAGAGATCACAACAGACAACACAGAAATACAAAGGATCATAAGAGACTACTATCAACAATTATATGCCAATAAAATGGACAACATGGAAGAAATGGACCAATTCTTAGAAAAGTACAACTTTCCAAAATTGGACCAGGAAGAAATAGAAAATCTTAACAGACCCATCACAAGCACGGAAATTGAAACTGTAATCAAAAATCTTCCAGCAAACAAAAGCCCAGGTCCAGATGGCTTCACAGCTGAATTCTACCAAAAATTTAGAGAAAAGCTAACACCTATCCTGCTCAAACTCTTCCAGAAAATTGCAGAGGAAGGTAAACTTCCAAACTCATTCTATGAAGCCACCATCACCCTAATACCAAAACCTGACAAAGATCCCACAGAAAAAGAAAACTACAGGCCAATATCACTGATGAACATAGATGCAAAAATCCTTAACAAAATTCTAGCAATCAGAATCCAACAACACATTAAAAAGATCATACACCATGACCTGGGCTTTATCCCAGGGATGCAAGGATTCTTCAATATCCACAAATCAATCAATGTAATACACCACATTAACAAATTGAAAAATAAAAACCATATGATTATCTCAATAGATGCAGAGAAAGCCTTTGACAAAATTCAACACCCATTTATGATAAAAACTCTCCAGAAAGCAGGAATAGAAGGAACATACCTCAACATAATAAAAGCTATATATGACAAACCCACAACAAACATTATCCTCAATGGTGAAAAATTGAAAGCATTTCCTCTAAAGTCAGGAACAAGACAAGGGTGCCCACTTTCACCATTACTATTCAACATAGTTTTGGAAGTTTTGGCCACAGCAATCAGAGCAGAAAAAGAAATAAAAGGAATCCAAATTGGAAAAGAAGAAGTAAAACTCTCACTATTTGCAGATGACATGATCCTCTACATAGAAAACCCTAAAGACTCCACCAGAAAATTACTAGAACTAATCAATGACTATAGTAAAGTTGCAGGATATAAAATCAACACACAGACATCCCTTAAATTCCTATACACAAATAATGAGAAAACAGAAAGAGAAATTAAGGAAACAATTCCATTCACCATTGCAACGGAAAGAATAAAATACTTAGGAATATATACCTAGAGAAACTAAAGACCTATATATAGAAAACTATAAAACACTGGTGAAAGAAATCAAAGAGGACACTAATAGATGGAGAAATATACCATGTTCATGGATTGGAAGAATGAATATAGTGAAAATGAGTATACTACCCAAAGCAATTTATAGATTCAATGCAATCCCTATCAAGTTACCAACAGTATTCTTCACAGAGCTAGAACAAATAATTTCACAATTTGTATGGAAATACAAAAAACCTCGAATAGCCAAAGCTATCTTGAGAAAGAAGAATGGAACTGGAGGAATCAACCTACCTGACTTCAGGCTCTACTACAAAGCCACGGTTATCAAGACAGTATGGTACTGGCACAAAGACAGAAATATAGATCAATGGAACAAAATAGAAAGCCCAGAGATAAATCCATGCACATATGGACACCTTATCTTTGATAAAGGAGGCAAGAATATACAATGGATTAAAGACAATCTCTTTAACAAGTGGTGCTGGGAAATCTGGTCAACCACTTGTAAAAGAATGAAACTAGAACACTTTCTAACACCATACACAAAAATACACTCAAAATGGATTAAAGATCTCAACATAAGACCAGAAACTATAAAACTCCTAGAGGAGAACATAGGCAAAACACTCTCTGACATACATCACAGCAGGATCCTCCATGACCCACCTCCTAGAATATTGGAAATAAAAGCAAAAATAAACAAATGGGACCTAATTAAACTTAAAAGCTTCTGCACATCAAAGGAAACTATTAGCAAGGTGAAAAGGCAGCCTTCAGAATGGGAGAAAATAATAGCAAATGAAGCAACTGACAAACAACTAATCTCAAAAATATACAAGCAACTCCTACAGCTCAACTCCAGAAAAATAAATGACCCAATCAAAAAATGGGCCAAAGAACTAAATAGACATTTCTCCAAAGAAGACATACAGATGGCTAACAAACATATGAAAAGATGCTCAACATCACTCATTATCAGAGAAATGCAAATCAAAACCACTATGAGGTACCGTTTCACGCCAGTCAGAATGGCTGTGATCCAAAAGTCTACAAGCAATAAATGCTGGAGAGGGTGTGGAGAAAAGGGAACCCTCTTACACTGTTGGTGGGAATGCAAACTAGTACAGCCACTATGGAGAACAGCGTGGAGATTCCTTAAAAAACTGGAAATAGAACTGCCTTATGATCCAGCAATCCCACTGCTGGGCATACACACTGAGGAAACCAGAAGGGAAAGAGACACGTGTACCCCAATGTTTATCGCAGCACTGTTTATAATAGCCAGGACATGGAAGCAACCTAGATGTCCATCAGTAGATGAATGGATAAGAAAGCAGTGGTACATATACACAATGGAGTATTACTCAGCCATTAAAAAGAATACATTTGAATCAGTTCTAATGAGGTGGATGAAACTGCAGCCTATTATACAGAGTGAAGTAAGCCAGAAAGAAAAACACCAATACACTATACTAATGCATATATATGGAATTTAGAAAGATGCTAACAATAACCCTGTGTACGAGACAGCAAAAGAGACACTGATGTATAGAACAGTCTTATGGACTCTGTTGCAGAGGGAGAGGGTGGGAAGATTTGGGAGAATGGCATTGAAACATGTATAATATCATGTATGAAATGAGTTGCCAGACCAGGTTCGATGCACGATACTGGATGCTTGGGGCTAGTGCACTGGGATGACCCAGAGGGATGGTATGGGGAGGAAGGAGGGAGGAGGGTTCAGGATGGGGAACACATGTATACCTGTGGCAGATTCATTTTGATATTTGGCAAAACTAATACAATTTTGTAAAGTTTAAAAATAAAATTAAATTTAAAATTAAAAAAAAAATGAATGGATTCTCTCATCTCCCTAATGAATCCTTCCTACATACAGAAGCTCCACAGTACCCTCTGCATGACTCAGGGGTGGAGGAGGTAGTTTCCTGAGTGAATCTGGGCCACTGCAAATTTTCTGCTACCTGTACCTATGCCTGAAATTTCTCCCTTTGTTTCTGTTTTCTTTGACTTAAGACAATAGAAGCTTTAGTCCCACTTAAAATGCATATGTCCTTGGACGAGGTAACTCTTTCAACTTGATGATAGTGTAAAGCTCATTCTAAACCCTATAATTTAGTGCAAGTCCATTGTGTCCCTCAGTTCTGGGAGAAGGTTTGTTAGAGGAGACACGAGAGATAGAATGAAGATACTGACAACATGAAGGAGGCAGCTGCAATATGGAGGGAAACGTCCAAATACTGTGTTGGCCAAAAAGTTTGTTTCGGTTTTTCTGTGTTATGGAACTTTTGGCCAACCCAATAATTTTGTGTCACCCTCACCAGACTGGTTTTTTATGTTTTTTCAAAGGGTTCTTTGGGTTTTGAGATAAGAAGAAAGTCCTAAAAGCATCTTCCTGTCCAGGTTTGGGCTTTGTAACAAAGGCCTTCTAAAGATAATGCCAGGGCCTTTGATGTCTAATTCTAGTTGAAAAGGAAAATAACATAAGGAATGACTCTAACCCTGGAAATTGCAGGTTAGTCAAGCGGGTAGTGGTATTAGAGTCTGCCAGTAATTTGAGAGACAGAAAGGCCTTTCTGGTAGCCCTTAAATTGTACAAAGTCAATGACAGTTACTTAATCTGCCTGCTTATAAGATCAGTGCTGGATAATGCCGTGACATTTTGGTGGGAAATATGTAGAATCGTCTTCGTTTGTCTGGGACTGTCCCCATTTTAGCACTGAAAGTTCCGTGTCTTGGGAAACCCCCACTCTAGGGCTAACCACAGCATTCGGTCACCTTAAAGGACCCAAATGTGAAGGTGCATTATGGTCGAATATGAAGGTGCATAATTAATTTTAACATTAATACAGCTGCTAACTTGCTATCCAGTAACTGTGGGGAAAAGAAACACTTTAAAATAAGTAAACAAGTCACCCTATTTGGGAGGATGTTAGCTCTCCTATCTCATTTTGATAAGGTAATCTTATATCATCAGAGAACTCCCAAATGCGGCTGTAAAAATAACAGTTACATAATTATACTTCCCTGGTTTAAACCACTAATAAGACATTGCCAAATTTTAGCTGTGTGAAGATAAATGTTTTTCATCAGTGATGATGTTGCATTACACACAAAAAAAGGAGTTTTATTTTTCTGGTTTAGCGTACTTTAGTTTTAATTACAGGTACATCATTTTTCACCTCATTAACAGAACATGGTTTATTGTTACAGGATATCTTTCCAATGGACACCCATTGCTGTTGTTTACTGAAAGCACTATACTGTGTTATTTACTTTTAAAATAGCTTTAATCAGGCATCCTTTCATTTAATATTAAATGTACTTAAATATTAACTTTTAAGAGTTGGTTTCACTTATAGTGATCTAAATAGATCTAAATGTAGAGAGAAGATAGAGAGGGGAGAGAGAGCCTCAGATGGCTGCTGCCTTCTAATGCCTGAAGTGCTACATTTGTTATTATATGAATATAGAGACAGTAAGACTCTTCAGGAACCAAGCAATAATATCCACCAAAGCCATACATTAAAAAACATTAAAACACATTACTAAACAACTCTTAAGAAGAAAATGGAAATTACAAAATATGTAAAGATAAATGGACGCAGAAGCATTACTTTATAAAGTCTGTGGTTTACATTAATCATCAAATTGCTACCCAGAATGAAATGTGTAGCCTTACATTATAGAAAATAAGGATGTTGAAAATAAGCACACTTTCAAATCAAAATTTAACCCCTCAGTCCAGCAATCAATCAAACAAAAATAGGAAAATGAACATGAAAGAGAATGGAAAAATACAAAAAGTGTAACGGTAGGAAATAATGCAATAGAAAATGATAGAAGCAGTGAACTTGAGAAAGTTCTCCTTTTACATTGGGATCTCAACTGCCTATTCTCTGATTTGGATACTTATTTTCCAGCCCAAGGAATAAGTGTTATGGACATTGAATTAACAGACAGAAGAGCAGGAAATCTGTGATTACTTCTGTCTGGGATACTGCAGAGGGGAGAAGAAGAAATAACATTTACAAAGATATATGTCAAACATTATGGTAGGCAGGTTATGTACATTTTGTATTTTAATAATATATCTTCCTCATTTACAGATAAGAATATTGAAGCACAGAGTGGCTTAATAATTTCTTAATTATTGACCAGACAGTAAGTCCTGGTGCTTAAGTTTGAATTCTAGAAGGGTTATTTTTTGACATTTAATTTACCATGTGTTGTCAGTTAAAGATATCACCGGTTTTAGAAACACGTTGTTTTGAAAACTCATATCTGCCTAGGAAGGCCATGGGGGTATCATTCACATTTTAGAGTGAAATGGTTTTAACAAATTACTTTCTTTTCAACATTTAGCTGAGGTTAGCTGTATTAAAAGAATGGGACGTCTGAAATGGTTGGAGACAGAGGAGTGATGTAGTAGAAGTGGTCCTGCTTGGAGGCTGAGGTCTGGACGAGACTGGAAGCAAACGTGCAGAAAGGGAAGTGGGAAATTGCCAACGATAAAGTCTGACTATTTCAAAATTCTGGCTAGGGTCAGCCCCACCCACAAGAAGAGCAAGACAGGTTCTTCCTCTTTCCTTCTCTTGTACAAATCAGTCCCTATTCCTGGGACCAAGAGGTCCAGGTCCAAGGGCTGCTCTATGGAAAACAGAGTCACAGGAACTTTAGAAGCTATGCATGCTGCTCCCCAACAGGCCTCCCCTATACCTATACAGTACCCCAAACTATTCCTGACATCCTTGCTGGAGGAGAGTGATAGAAACTTGCTCCTCGGAGGACAGCTCATAACCAATTCGAACTTGAGCTAATTGTTAGAAAAGCCTTCCTATCACCAGCAAAAGTCTTGTCTCCCTTCAGCTTCCCCTTATTGGTCCTACTTCTGTCCTCTGAAATTACCCAGTCTGTGTGATATTTGTTCAGATGGAATTTGATCTGTCATGCAGTGTTGTTTTTGGCTGATTTGCTAAGTTGATTAGATTCCTCTACAAACTCAAAGCTTTTGGATCAAGGTAAATCTGGTAAAAATGTTCTAGCAATTATTTTTCAGAAAGACTGCCACAGTTTTCTTAAAATAAGGATGCTCCCAATTTACAGATTCATAATGTGAGAACAGTCTTATGTGCAAATCCATAGACGAACCCACATAAAGCATTCACATAAAAAAGAAGCAATCAGTATATTTTTCCTGTTGATTGGCACTATGTGAAACCTACTTCTGTTCATTTGTGGTAAAGTAACTGGATATTGAGAAGAGGAACTGATCTAATTAATCAACTTGGGAAAATGTTCCACTTTTAAATGAACAGTTGATAATGAAGTACCTTTTTACTTCTGTTTGTTTAGCTACAAAACAAAGCAACACTCATAATAATATTTAACATTTGCTGCTTCAGTACTCTTGCCTGGAAAATCCCATGGACGGAGGAGCCTGGTAGGCTGCAGTCCATGAGGTCGCTAGAGTTGGACACGACTGAGTGGCTTCACTTTGACTTTTCACTCTCATGCAATGGAGAAGGAAATGGTAACCCATTCCAGTACTTTTGCCTGGAGAATCCCATGGACGGAGGAGCCTGGTAGGCTGCAGTCCATGAGGTCGCTAGAGTCAGACACGACTGAGCGACTTCACTTTCACTTTTCACTTTCATGCATTGGAGAAGGAAATGGCAACCCACTCCAGTGTTCTTGCCTGGAGAGTCCCAGGGACGGCGGAGCCTGCTGGGCTGCCGTCTATGGGGTTGCATAGAGTCGGACACGACTGAAGCGACTTAGCAGCAGTAGCAGCAGCAGAAAAGAGTAAAAGTAGTACTCTCATTAATTACCTTTGGTTTCATAAAAGTCTTCTAGAAATCAATTGATTTAAAAATATCATATCCTTTGTCCCAGTAGGATCTTCTGGAAAATTGTGCTAAGGAAATAATCAAAAGATTTAAAAATATGTGATAAAAATATGCAATTTGTTAAAATTATTTGTAATGGTGAAAAATTGTTCACAGCATAAAAATCCAACAGTAGGAAATGGTTAATTTGATTAGGGCTGAGTGGGAGATTAGGCAGCCATTTCATATAAGGATTATGAAAAAAACAACACTGTGTGTAATCCAGATGGTCCTAGAGGAAAAATGTTAGGTAAGTCACTGGGGTGGAAGCAGAAACACGGTGCAACAAAAAACATCTACCTCTACTTCATTGACTATGCTAAAGCCTTTGACTGTGTGGATCACAACAAACTGTGGAAAATTTTTCAAGAGATGGTAGTATCAGACCACCTCACCTGCCTCCTGAGAAACCTGTAGGCCAGTCAAGAAGCAACAGATAGAACCAAACATGGAACAACGGACTGGGAATTGGGAAGGGAGTATATCAAGGCTGTATATCGACACCCTGCTTATTTGACTTATATGTGAAGTACATCAAACAAAATGCCAGGCTGGATGAAGCACAAGCTGGAATCAAAATTGCAAGAAGAAATATCAGTAACCTCAGATGTGCAGATGACACCACCCTTATGGCAGAAAGCAAAGAAGAACTACAGAGCCTCTTGAAAGTAAAAGAGGAGAGTGAAAAAGCTGGCTTAAAACTCAACATTCAAGAAATGAAGATCACGGCCTCTGGTCCCATCACTTCATGGCAAATAGGTGGGGAAACAATGGAAACAGTGAGAGAGTTTATTTTATTGGGCTCCAAAATCACTGCAGATAGTGACTGCAACCATGAAATTAAAAGATGCTTGCTCCTTGAAAGAAAAGCTATGACCAACCTAGACAGAGTATTAAAAAGCAGAGCCATTACTTTGCTAATGAAGGTCTGTCTAGTCAAAGCTATTTCTGTTTCCAGGAGTCATGTATGGATGTGAAAGTTGGACCATAAAGAAGGCTGAGGGCTGAAGAATTATTGCTTTTGTACTGTGGTGTTGGAGAAGACTCTTGGGAGTTTCTTGGACTGCAAGGAGATCACATCAGTCAATCCTAAAGGAAATCAAGCCTGAATATTCACTGAAAGGTCTGATGCTGAAGCTGAAGCTCCAATACTCCAATACTTGGCCACCTGATGTGAAAAGCAGACTCATTAGAAAAGACCCCGATGCTGGTAAAGATTGAAGGCAGGAGAAAGGGACAACAGAGGATAAGATGGTTGGATGGCATCACCAACTCAATGGACATGTTTGAGCAAGCTCCAGGAGATGATGAAGGACAGGGAAGCCTGGCATGCTGCAGTCCATGGGATCGCAAGGAGTTGGACATGACTGAGCAACTGAACAACACTAGCCATATAAAAAATTATTTTATAGCCATATTAAAAAATTTTTGCAGTATATATAATAGAAATCATGTATACAAAGAAATACACTGAAATTATGATAGGAAGATGAGAGGAGAATTTTATAGTTAATCAAGATAATAACAAAATGCTTTATTTTTAAACCAAAAAGTACTATATAAATTAATTTTTATCTGGACTGTTGCCAAGAATTGCATCACTAACTGCAACTAGCAGAAATGTATAACTATTATTATGATCTTTTGGGGAATGTGTCAAGAATGTACATGTAAAAGTGTGTCTCTGAAAATAAACATCTCAGTATATACCCTACCCTTTATTCCTTTCTGTGCTGCTCCTGTAACAAAACCGGAGAGAGACCACGATAAACCCCCTCCCCAGTCTCCAAGATTCCCTGCTTACTGCACTGTGCTCTGGGTGAAAACATACTAATGTGGCTAGCTACAAATGAAACAGGAGAAAGGAGGAAATGCTGGCAGAGTAAAACACTCCAGGTCCTCTGAAACCCAGAGGAAAAGTCACAGTTTGGACTACGTTGCTGATTCTTTGGCCAGTGGAGTGGAAGGCAGATTGCAATCTTGGTTAGATATAAATCTTCTTTCTGCTCTTGTTATTTCTGTTGGACTCTTACGGAAGCTAAGATTTTTGCACATTTTGGTTGACTATTCTGTTTCTCTTCTCCAGTTTTCTTATGGAAGTTTATCTAGTGTTTCCAGCTTGTCTGGGCTCCCCATTGGTAGTAGCAAGAAACAGTAGTTATTGGGATGTGCTTGATTATTTGAGTCTCCAAAGCTCCTGGTCATTGCAGATTGTGGGACTAAGAGTTAATGTAAGGATTGATTCTGTCGGTCAGTTTTCAAATAGGTGTATGCCACTGAGCACACCAAAATATGGCATATTTTTATCAGCTGTTGTTACACTAAAGCTAAGTAACATTTTCACAACTCAGTGGCTCATAAAAAACAAGAATTAGTTTTCCTTGATCATGGTTCATAGATGAGCTAGCACTGCCTTGTTTTTGCAGGTCACCTAGACCGGCCAAGGTCAACTGTGCTGCATGTGTTCTCAAAATCCCGTTAGCTACACAAGGTATCAATGCATTCTTTTCCTGTTGGATCACCAAGCAGAAGAGGCCAAGTCAAACCACTCACGTAAGGTTTGTACTCATATTTGCTGTTATTCAGTTGGCCGAAGCAAGTCACATACATGACTATACCCAACGTCAGTGGTTTCGGGAATTAACTCTCATTAGATTTTCACGAGGCAGAGGGAGGGGGTGAAGAATCCAGAACAATGATCTAATTTGCTATAAGGAACAGCATGTAAACAGATTAATTCAAATGCTTCAAAAGAGAATCCTACTGACTTCTAGAATAAACAGTATTATTTGCATGTGTGAAAAATATTCTATTTTTCTAATTAGACTAATGAAAACAATAAAATATCTCAGTTATGTGTCATATTTCTTTTAAAGAACATACAATATCACTAATGATAATTCCTGATTATGACTATGCTGGGTGTCTGGCCAAGTAAGAATTGATCCTATTGTAGGTCAGTTTCTGATTTTGGATTTTACACACACACGCTCACTTGTTTTTAGGAGCTTGTAATCAGTGAGTAAAATGTGCCCTGAAAGGAAATCAGTTAGTAAGAACTGCTATTTGGTAAGAAAAGGTGACTCAAGAAAAGAAGTTCCTTGTGGTTTTGAACTGTACTATGTTGTCGATCTCCACAAAAATAAGCCTTCGTTTAAAAAAGAAATTGATTTAAGGCAAAAGTTTCGAAGCAGAGGTTTCTATTTTTTCAAAATGAAAAAACTTCTCAGGAAATTTTGTATTTGTTTTAATGTAAAAAGAAAGGCAAGGGATAAGTAAAATCTGAGTTCAAGCTAGACAGATTTGCAAAACCTTTAAGCTGTAGGAAAGAAGAGCCAATAGCTCAGAGAACAAGCAAGTAACAGATTTAAAGAAAACTAGTTAGGAAAATTTTTAAATTTTTACATTAATAGGGGCCTTTCTCCACATTTTTCCTGTTTTTAAGATTCAGCTTAAGAGATGTATAGATATGAGGGATTAGAGAGTTAGTCAATAACAGAGAAAGATGGGGTAATTTCAATTACAGAAATTTTAACTAGCTTTGTCTGGATGGACAAAAGGGATGCTACAGCACAAGTTTGACATTTCTTGTCCTAGCTTAGTGGAATTCTTCCTGAAAATGAAATTGTTTCTTCAAAACACATCTAGTTGCCTTTTTCCAAAGAAAAAGGAAATTACACATTCTGATTAATCATCAATTATTCTTTTTTTTTATTTTATTTTATTTTTAAACTTTACAATATTGTATTAGTTTTGCCAAATACCAAATTAATCTGCCACAGGTATACATGTGTTCCCCATCCTGAACCCTCCTCCCTGCTCCCTCCCCATACCATCCCTCTGGGTCGTCCCAGTGCACCAGCCCCAAGCATCCAGTATCGTGCATCGAACCTGGACTGGCATCTCGTTTCATACATGATATTTTACATGTTTCAATGCCATTCTCCCAAATCTTCCCACCCTCTCCCTCTGCAACAGAGTCCATAAGACTGTTCTATACATCAATGTCTCTTTTGCTGTCTCGTACACAGGGTTATTGTTACCATCTTTCTAAATTCCATATATATGCGTTAGTATACTGTATTGGTGTTTTTCTTTCTGGCTTACTTCACTCTGTATAATAGGCTCCAATTATTCTTACTTAATGAAGAAAGCACAATTTTCAACACTCTCACTACTTGACTCTCTGGAAGCAATCAAGTGAGGCAAGATTGCTGTAGCCTTAAGGGCTTCTTTTTCCTGAACAGACAAACCTAGAGTAATTTAGTGAATAATAACAATCATTTTTTATAAACAGAAGGACTGCAGGATTTAATTAATTCTTTGACTAATGCATAAAGTAATATTTATGCTTTTCTAAAGGCCAGTATCTTGCCTGGAAAATCCCATGGACGGAGGAGCCTGGAAGGCTGCAGTCCATGGGGTCACCAAGAGTCGGACATGACTGAGTAACTTCACTTTCACTTTTCACTTGCATGCATTGGAGAAGGAAATGGCAACCCACTCCAGTGTTCTTGCCTGGAGAATCCCAAGGACGGGGGAGCCTGGTGGGCTACCGTCTATGGGGTCGCACAGAATCGGACATGACTGAAGCACCTTAGCAGCAGCAGCAGCAGCAACAGCAAACGCCAGGCTGGAAGAAGCACAAGCTGGAATCAAGATTGCTGGGAGAAATATTAATAACCTCAGATGTGCAGATGACACAACCCTTATGGCAGAAAGTGAAGAGGAACTAAAAAGCCTCTTGATGAATGTGAAAGTGGAGAGTGAAAAGTTGGCTTAAAGCTCAACATTCAGAAAATTAAGATCATGGCCTCTGGTCCCATCACTTCATGGGAAATAGACGGGGAAACAGTGGAAACAGGGTCAGACTTTATTTCTTGGGGCTCCAAAATCACTGCTGATGGTGATTGCAGCCATGAAATTAAAAGACCCTTACTCCTTGGAAGGAAAGTTATGACCAACCTAGATAGCATATTCAAAAGCAGAGACATTACTAGTCCATCTAGTTAAGGCTATGGTTTTTCCAGTGGTCATGTGTGGATGTGAAAGTTGGACTGTGAAAAAAGCTGAGCACTGAAGAATTGATGCTTTTGAACTGTGGTGTGGAGAAGACTCTTGAGAGTCCCTTGGACTGCAAGGAGATCCAACCAGTCTATCCTAAAGGAGATCAGCCCTGGGTGTTCTTTGGAAGGACTGATGCTGAAGCTGAAACTACAATACTTTGGCCACCTCCTGCGAAGAGTTGACTCATTGGAAAAGACTCTGATGCTGGGAGGGATTGGGGGCAGGAGGAGAAGGGGACGACAGAGGATGAGATGGCTGGATGGCATCAGTGACTCGATGGACGTGAGTCTGAGTGAACTCTGGGAGTTGGTGATGGACAGGGAGGCCTGGCGTGCTGCAGTTCATGGGGTCGCAAAGAGTCGGACACGACTGAGCAACTGAACTGAAACTGAAAGTCCAGTATTCAACATGAACCAAGAGAGGAAAATGTTTTAATACCATCTCAGCAGAATTGTATAACTTTATTTTTTCAAAGTGTCTTTATATCCATCATTTTATTTCATAATATATTGTAAAGGTTGTCAGGCATTTTAATAGCCATTTTAAAGATATCTCTAATAGGTTATATTTTCTAAATAAAGTGGTAACCACCTAGTAGTACCTATGCTATAATTAGAATGTGAAGCTCTTGAGGACATCTAAACTCTGAGTTCTGAAACTCATATAATGCCCTATGTTTGCTCAAAGAAAATGTGCTTCAAGTAATTTATCCTTATTAAAATGATTTTACCACGTGACAACAAAGTTCATCTTCTCATGTCTTTAACATTTAAAATGGATTAATTTTTTAACTAGAAAGCTGTATTCCACTGATTAGTATAAGATGAAAAAAGTACCATTTGATTCTGCCTCACTGAAATGTAGGAAGTTTTAAAAAATATAAAGTGTACTTTATGATTAAGGTTAATATGCAGCATTTTAAATAACTTGAAAAGTCTTCTAAAATTTAAACATCTGAATTCAATATGTTTTCTATCAGGCTTTTTTATGCAAAGCTTTATTCCAACATTTTATTAGGAAATTTGTTAAATATACTGAAAAATGGAAACATCTACACAGTGAATTATATATACTCATCAACTAAATTCCACAATTATCAATTAATTTACTTTTTTGCATATTTACCCAACCATTTATTTATATTTACCCAACCATTTATTTATTGATTCCTCCATCTATCAATCCATTTTTTGATGCATTTCAAAGTTGTAAACATCATTGTACTTCATCTAGTATTTAAGCATATATATTATTACTTAGAGTTCAGTATTTATTATGCTGTTTTTTGCATATAGGGAATAAATAATCTTAAGTGTACCACTCAATGAATTTTGACAAATGCGTATACTTGGATAACCTAAACTCCTACCAAAATATAAAATGTTCCGATCTCCCCAGCCAGTTTACTTATGCTTCTTCCCAGTTCCCTGTACCCATCTCTCAGAAGGTCACCACTAGTATGGTTTTCACCTCAGCTTAGTTTAGTAGCAGTATGTAACTATTTCAATTATAACACATGTTCACTGATATTTGGTGTTAATAGTCTTTTTATTTTAGCCACTCTTATGCATTTATAGCAGTATTTCATTGATGAATGATTTTGAGCACTTATTCATGTATTTATGCTATTCCTATATCTTCCTTTGTGAAATCTCAGTTTAAATATTTTGCTTATTTTTTGGGGGGTAGGGGAGGTAAACAGTCTTTATTTCACCAGCAAATGAATTTAGGTCATCTCAGGTTTAGTAATGAAACGGATTATAAGAAAACATATTTGCCCTCAGATTTTTTTAATTGTAAAATTAAAAAAAAAGGGATTGTGGACACACACACACACATATATATATATATACATAGGCCTTAGAAATTTATGTAAGTATAAATAGATATCTTTGTTGTTGTTATTTAGTCACTAAGTCGTGTCTGTTTGTGACCCCATGAACTGTAGCCTGCTAGACTTGTCTGTCCATGGGATTTCCCAGGTAAGAATACTGGAGTGGGTTGCCATTTCCTTCTCCATCTTTTGCTCATTTTTAATTAGATTGTTTGCCCTTTTAAAATTGAGTAGTGTATGTACCCCAGTGTTCATTGCAGTACTATTTACAATAGCTAGGACATGGAAGGGAGAAGGAAATGGCAACCCACTCCAGTGTTCTTGCCTGGAGAATCCCATGGACAGAGAAGCCTGGTAGGCTGCAGTCCATGGAGTCGCACAGAGTCGGACACGACTGAAGCAACTTAGCAGCACAGCAGCAGCAGCAGCAGGACATGGAAGCAACTAAGATGCCCATCAAAAGATGAATGGATAAAGAAGAGGTGGTACATATATGCAATGGACTACTACTCAGCCGTAAAAGGAACAAATTTGAGTCTGTTCTAGTGAGGTGGATGATCCTAGAACCTGTTCTGCAGAGTGAAGTAAGAAAGAGAAAAACAAATGTTGTATGTTAATGCATATATATGAAATCTAGAAACATGGTACTGGTACCTATTTGCAGGGTGGAAATAGAGACATAGAGAATAGACTTGTGGCCATAGTGGGGGAAGGAGAAGGTGGGACAAATTGAGAGAGTGCCATTGAAACATATACACTACCGTAAATAAAACAGACAGCCAGTGCGTAGTTGCTGTATAACACCGGGAGCTCAAGCTGGTACTCTGTGACAACCTAGAGGGGAAGCAGGGGTGAGGGTGGGAGGGAGGTTCAAGAGGAAAAGAACACATGTGTATACTATGGCTTATTCATGTTGTTGTATGGCAGAAACCAACACAACAGTGTAAAGAACTTATTCTCCAATTAAAATAAAATACTCACTTGTAGGATTTTATTTATTTTGGATAACAGTCTTTTGTCAAATGTATGATTTGCAAATTTTTTTCTCCTGTGTATGTATCTTGCCTATTCATTTTCTTAGCAGTGGCTTTTGATGCAGAATATTGGTTTACCAATTTATGCAGATCTTTAAAATAGTGACACGTTTGGTTATACAATATTTTTAAATGACCCTTATTAATAACATTATCAATCTTATCAGAAAATGTTGTAAGTATTGAAAAGCTATCAAGCTAATGACGCTGGAAGATACAAGGGTTCCAAAATTCAAGAAAATGTCTGCCATTACCCAATTATGAATAACAGCAGTTTATCAGTCATTCTTACAAGTAAAAATGGTGCTCTGTGAAAACGCTGGCTTGTTCAGCTTACAACTCAAACAATCACTCAAGTGTCTTTTTCTCAAGAAAATCATCATACTTAAGTATGCAGCAGAAATACTTTATGTTTACTTCTGATTTCATCACATTACAAAGATGTATACTAAACATCTCAATTAAAAAGTGAGTATAAGACCTGAATAGAAATCCCTCACTAAAGACATACAGATGGTAAGTAAGTTATATAAAAATACATTAAACATCATCTGTCATTGGGAAAATATGAAATATCACCACACACCTATTATAATGACTAATCCAAAATGCTAACAACATCAAGTGTTGGTAAGGCTATGAAGCAACAGGAACTCTCATTCCTTGCTGGAGTAATCCAAAATGTTAAAGCCACTTTGGAAGACAGTATGGCATTTTCTCACACATCTCAACATAGGATTACATCAGTCCAGAAATCACACCCCTTGATATTTACACAAATAAATTGAACTTATTTCCATGTGCAAATCTGCACACAGATGTTTATAGTACCTTATTCATAATTGTCAAAACTTGGATGCAACCAAGATGTCCTTCACTAAGTGAATGGATAAACAAATTGTGTTGTTCTGTTGCCATGTCACATCCGACTCTTTATGACCCCATGGACTGCGGCAGGCCAGGCTTCCCTGTTTTTACTGTCTCCCAGAGTTTGCACTAACTCACATCCATTAAGTCAGTGATGCCATTCAACCATCCCATTCTCTGTTGCCCCTTTCTCCTCCTGTCCTCAATCTTTGCCAGCATCAGGGTTTTTTACATCAGGTGGTCAAAGTACTGGAGCTTCAGCTGCAGCATCAATCCTTCCAATGAATATTCAGTGTTGATTTCCTTTAGGATTGACTGGTTTGATCTTGCAGTCAAAGCGACTCTCAAGAGTCTTCTCCAGCACCACAATTCAAAGGCATCAATTCTTCGGTGCTCAACCTTCTTTTCTCACATCCATACATGACTACTGGGAAAACCATAGCTTTGACTATACGGATTGTGTTACATCCGTACAATGAGATATTGTTCAGCAATGAAAGGAAACAATCAAATCCATGGAAAGACCTGGAAAAAACATTAAATGCATATTGATAAAGAAGCCTATCTGAAAAGGCTACATACTGGATGATTCCAACTAACTGACATTCTGGAAAGGGCAAAACTTTGGAGATGATGAAAGGATCAGTGATTTCCAGGGACTGAAGCATAAGAGGAAAAGAATGAATAGGTGGAGCACAGTGGATTTTTAAGCAGTGGAAGTATTCTCTGTGAGACTATAACAGTGGATATATGTCATTATATAAAACCCATAGAAGTTTACAACACAAACAACCATAATGTAAACTGTGGACTCCAGTTAACAGTAATATATCTGGTTTCAGCTCTTCAGTTGTAACAAATGTACCACACAAATGCAAGATCCTAATAATAGGGGAAACTGAGTAGGCAAAAGAGTATGTGGGAACTCTCTATGATCTGCTCAGTTTTTCTAAACCTAATATTGCTCTAAAAATAAAGTCTTTAATTAAATATATATATATATGCTCAAAGGTCAAGATTTAATAAGATAAATATTTTTATTAATTCATGACATTCTTAAATATAACTGGCCTTAAAAATTTTTTTGAGTTTCCCATGGTGTAGAAGACAGTGACCACAGCTGTAGTTTGATAGAGCTTCCCTGGTGTGTCAGGTGATACCACTGCTTGATTCATAATATGCCAGCAGTTTGATTTTGCTATTGCTTTTGCCCCATTAGTGTAAATGTCAACCAGTGAAAATGATGCATATTACCTTATTATTCTGAAAATAGTTGTGACCTTGTAAGTCTCCACAAAAGGATTTGAGAGATCCCTAGAGGTCCATGGCTCATCCTTCGAGGACTATTGGATTTTGATGTTTTTGAGTGTCATTTTCTTCATGTTTATCTGTTTGGAATTTGTTGGCATTCTTGAATCCATAAGCTTATGTTTTCACTAAATATGGGAAAATTTCAGCCATTTTAAGTTTATCAGACACATTTTTTTGAGACTCAGCTTTCTTCTTATAAGACTTAATTACGTAAATGTTAAAATATTTGACATTCTCCCACAGTGATGCTAGTGGTAGAGAATTTGCCTGCCAATGCAGGAGATGCCAGAGAGATGGGTTCAATCCCTGGGTTGGGAAGATCCTTTGGAGTAGGAAATGGCAACCCACTCTAGTATTCTTGCCTGGAAAATCCCATGGACAGAAGAGCCTGGTGACCTGCAGTCCATGGGGTCCCAAAGAGTCAGACATGACTGAGCACACGCACACACGTCCCTGAGGTTCTGTTTTATTTTTTCCCAGTCTTTTTCTTTTCTCTTCAGCTTCAATAATTTCTACAATACTTACCATCTTTAAGTTTAAGGACTCTTTCATCTGTCATATTTAATATGTTTTTAAGCTTTCTCAGGGAACTTTTTGTTTTTCCAGCTATTGTATTTTTACTTATAAACAGGAAACAGTAACCTAGTAAAGATTATTTTACCTCTAAAATAGAAACTTTGGTTCCTTTGTATAGTTTTTATTTCTTTACTGAGATATCCTCTCCACTCACTGAGAATATTCTCTTTCACATCCTTGAGTATTATTGTGCTGGCCGCTTTAAATCGTACTGTGTTTATTCCTATAGCTAAGTCATCTTGGGGCTGGTCTCCATTGATTACCTTTTTTCTTGGGGATGGGTCACATTTTTCCTATTTCTTTTTATGTCTAATAGCTTTAAATTTATGGTGGGCATTATAAACACATTGAAAATACAAATCCTGTATGTTCCTTTGAAAAGTTCTTAATTTTCTTTTACTCTTTTATCAAGCCGTTAACCTGGCTGAATTCAAAGTTGTCTTTCCTGTAGTGGGCAATAGCTTAACTCTGCATGTTTTAACTCAGCTTAGTTGAGCTGCTTAGGGTCTGTGCATGTGTAATTCAGAGGGCAGGCAGTGATTTAGGCAAAGTTTATGTGGTCTTTACTGGGATTTAACCTCTCCCTTTCCAGCTGTTGTATTTACCCAAAACTATCTCATCTGACTAGTAAGACTGCAGGTTTTGTACTGGGGTGTTGACTTCCCAATTTGGCACTGACTGAGACTTGCCCTCAGGCAAAGAGTTGCAAAACCAGGAAACTCTCCCAGTGACATTGCTTATTTCCACCTGCAGACTCCTCTTCTGCCTGCCTTTGCGTACGCTTTGCAGGTAGTGTTCTCAGGTAGTACGTAGTACTCTCAGGTAGCTGTTTTCTTGGTCAGTCTTGCTGAATGTTTGTCAATTTTTACAATGTTTTCAAAGAACCAAGTTTTGGTTTTATTCTTTCTATTGTTTTTCTATTTGACTTACATCAATTCTAACCTTCATTATTTTCATCCTTCCACAAGATTTGAATTCAGCTTGCTCCATTTTTAAAAAATGTTTAAGTCATAAGGCTGGGTTATTGATTTGATAACTATTTCATATATATATATTTATACATTTTACTTTTTAATTATGAAGTGATTTCAAAAAGAAGAGAGACTGAGAAAGGGACAGACATAGAGAAAGAGACCAAGAGAATTACATACTGAATGGAAGTATACAATATACTCACAGCCAAGCTTAAAATATGAAATAATTCAATCAGAGAACCTCTCACTAATCTTCCTGGATCATATTTTTAAAACTCTGTCAGACCTAATCATTATTTTGAATTTGTAATAGTGTTTACAAATTTTGGACTTCCTTGGTGGCTCACACAGTAAAGAATCTGCCTGCCAGTACAGGAGACATGGGTTCAACCCCTGGGTTGGGAAGATCCCCTGGAGAAGATAATGGTACCCATTCCAGTATTGTTGCCTGGAGAATTCCATGGACAGAGGACTCTTGTGGGCTACAGTCCAGGGGATTGCAATCAGTCAGACATGATTGTGTGATTAACACAAATTTTATTTGTTACTTTATACCTTATTACATGACCAACCTAGATAGCATATTCAAAAGCAGAGACATTACTTTGCCAACAAAGGTTCGTCTAGTCAAGGCTGTGGTTTTTCCAGTGGTCATGTATGGATGTGAGAGTTGGACTGTGAAGAAGGCTGAGCACTGAAGAATTGATGCTTTTGAACTGTGGTGTTGGAGAAGACTCTTGAGAGTCCCTTGGACTGCAAGGAGATCCAACCAGTCCATTCTGAAGGAGATCAGCCCTGGGATTTCTTTGGAAGGAATGATGCTAAAGCTGAAACTCCAGTACTTTGGCCACCTCATGCAAAGAGTTGACTCATTGGAAAAGACTCTGATGCTGGGAGGGATTGGGGGCAGGAGGAGAAGGGGACAACAGAAGATGAGATGGCTGAATGGCATCACTGACTCAATGGACGTGAGTCTGAGTGAACTCCGGGAGTTGGTGATGGACAGGGAGGCCTGGTGTGCTGCGTTTCATGGGGTCGCAAAGAGTTGGACACGACTGAGCGACTGAACTGAACTGACCTTATTATATATGTGGCTGAGATGGTAAAGGATCAGCCTGCAATACAGAACTGAGTTTGATCCTTGGGTTGGGAAGGTCCCCTGGAGAAGGGAATGACTGAGCAACTAACACTTACCACACTTACCATACAAATTAAAGCAATATATAGTATTATTTTGTGTTCTAATATTTAAATTGTATCATGATGATTAATTCTACTCTATAATTCATTTACAGAGTTGTAGAATTCCCTAGTGTATGCATATACTAAAATTTATCATCTATTCTTTTGCCAGTGGACATTTTAATTATTTATAAATCCTTGTGATTTCAAATATTGCTCCTTTGAGCATTCTTATACATGTCTGCAAAAGAAAATATTTAAGCATTTCTCCAGGGCATAAGCCTAGAGTTGAATATAGCTAACATAGCTCTTCAACTTTATTTGGTCCTCACCAACTTGATTTCTTCTTTACTATAAGTGCTTACAGGTATAAATTTCCCCAATGAGCACTGCTTTCACTGTATCCTATAGGTTTGGGTGTTTTGTGTTTTAATTTTCTTTCATCTCAAAATATTTTTCTCATTTCACACGTGATTAATCTTTGACCAGTTAGTTGTTTGAATGTAGTTTAATTTATATGTATCTGTGAATTTTTCACTGTTCTTTCTGTTATTGATTTCTAGTTTCATTCCACTGTGGTCAGAAGAGATACTTTGATGATTTCAATCTTTATAAATTTGTTAAGACTTTGATTTGTGACTTGATTTATGCTCTACCTGGAGAATGTTCCATGTATACTTAAAAAGAATGAATATTCTGTTGCTGTTGAATGTAATGTTCTCCATATGTCTGTCAGGTGTAGTTAGTGTATAGCGTTTTTAAGTCCTCTCTTTCCTTATTTGTCTTCTATGTGTTCTATCCAGTATTGAACATGGATATTAAATCTCCAAATATTGTTGCTGAACTCTGTATTTCTTCCTTCAATTCTGTCAATTTGTGAGCTCTATTTTTATGTGTGTATATGTTTATAATTTTTATAACTTATTGTTCAGTTATGTACTTTTTAAAATTCAATTTGCCAATCTCTTCTTTTTAACTGTAGAGTTTAATGCATTCACATTTTAAAGTAACTACTGATAAGGAAGTATTTACTTCTGCCATTTTCCTATTTGTTTTCTCTAAGCCTTATAATTTTTTGTTCCTATCATTCCATTACTGTAATTTCTGTGTTTTATTGAATTTTTTTGTATTTTGTTGTTTGATTTCCTTATATCTTTTTCTGTATAATTTTTAGTTTTTTCCTTAATGGTTACCCAGGAGATTATATTTAACATCTTAATTTTGTAACAATCCGGTTTGAATTAATTCCAACTTAGTTTCAATAACATGTACAAATTATGCGCCTTTACTGCTCCATCCCTTTCCTCTATGTTGGTAATGTTACAATTACTTCTTTATATATTGAGTGCCCATTAACATAGCAATGTAATCATTGATTTATGCATTCATTGTATGGAAAAGGAAGAGGACAAACCAAATATGTGATGCTGCTACATTTTACATTTACCTGTGTGGCTGCCTTTATCACTGCTCTTTATTTCTCTGTATGCTGTCTAGTGTTCTTTCATTATAATTTGGAGAAGTCCTTTCACCATTTTTGTAGAACAGGTGTACAGTTGACAAACTCCCCTCAGTTTTTTTATCTGAGTATGTCTTAATTTTGCATTCATGTTTCTAAAAATAAATTTTATTTTTTACAACTGTTTTATATTGACAGAAAAATTGACTGGAAGGTACAGAAAATTTCCATACTGCCCTGTCCCCATGTAGGCACACACAGCTACCCTGTTATCAACATCCTACACCAGAGTGGTACGTTTGTTCACAATCAGTGAAAATACATTGACACATCATCACCCAAAACCTGTAGTTCACCTTAGAGATCACTCTTGGTGTTGTACCTTCAGTTCAGTTCAGTTCAGTCCCTCAGTCGTGTCCGACTCTTTGCCACCCCATGAATCGCAGCACGCCAGGCCTCCCTGTCCATCACCATCTCCCAGAGTTCACTCAAACTCACGTCCATTGAGTCAGTGATGCCATCCAGCCATCTCATCCTCTGTCATTCCCTTCTCTTCCTGCCCCCAATCCCTCCCAGCAGCAGAGTCTTTTCCAATGAGTCAACTCTTCCCATGAGGTGGCCAAAGTACTGGAGTTTCAGCTTTAGCATCATTCCTTCCAAAGAACACCCAGGGCTAATCTCCTCTAGAATGGACTGGTTGGATCTCCTTGCAGTCCAAGGGACTCTCAAGAGTCTTCTCCAACACCACAGTTCAAAAGCATCAATTCTTCAGTGCTCAGCCTTCTTCACAGTCCAACTCTCACATCCATACATGACCACTGGAAAAACCATAGCCTTGACTAGACGGACCTTTGTTGGCAAAGTAATGTCTCTGCTTTTGAATATGCTATCTAGGTTGGTCATAACTTTCCTTCCAAGGAGTAAGTGTCTTTTAATTTCATGGCGCAGTCACCATCTGCAGTGATCTTGGAGCCCAGAAAAATAAAGTCTGACACTGTTTCCACTGTTCCCCCATCTATTTCCCATGAAATGATGGGACCAGATGCCATGATCTTCATTTTCTGAATGTTGAGCTTTAAGCCAACTTTTTCACTCTCCACTTTCACTTTCATCAAGAGGCTTTTTAGTTCCTCTTCACTTTCTGCCATAAGGGTGGTGTCATCTGCATATATGCTGCTGCTGCTAAGTCACGTTAGTCGTGTCCGACTCTGTGCAACCCCAGAGATGGCAGCCCACCAGGCTCCCCCGTCCCTGGGATTCTGCAGGCAAGAACCCTGAAGTGGGTTGCCATTTCCTTCTCCAATGCAGGAAAGTGAAAAGTGAAAGTGAAGTCGCTCAGTCGTGTCTGACTCTTAGCGACCCCATGGACTACAGCCTACCAGGCTCTTTCATCCATGGGATTTTCCAGGCAAGGGTACTGGAGTGGGATGCCACGCATATCTGAGGTTATTGATATTTCTCCCAGTAATCTTGATTCTACCTTGTGCTTCTTCCAGCCCAGAGTTTCTCATGATGTACTTTGCATATAAGTTAAATAAGCAGGGTGACAATATACAGCCTTGACGTACTTCTTTTCCTATTTGGAACCAGTCTGTTGTTCCATGTCCAGTTCTAACTGTTGCTTCCTGACCTACATTCAGTGGGTTTGTACAAATATACAGTGATGTATATCCACCAGTATAGTATCATGCAGAGTAGTTTCACTGCCTTAAAAAAATACTCTGCGCTCCATATCTATTCATCCCTCCCCCACCTTCCCCAGGCAACTGCTGATCCTTTTATAGTTTTGTCTTTTCCAAAATGTCATATTTTTGGAATCATACAGTATGTAGCCTTTAGGGACTGTTTGTTTTTTGTTTTTTTTTTCACTTAGTAATATGAATTTGTTTCCTCCATGTCTTTTCAAAGCTTAATAGCTCATTTCTTTTTATCACTGAATAATATCCCATTGTCCCTATATACCACTGCTGCTAAGTCATTTCAGTCGTGTCCGACTCTGTGGGACCCCATAGACGGCAGCCCACCAGGCTCCCCCATCCCTGGGACTCCAGGCAAGAACACTGGAATGGGTTGCCATTTCCTTCTCCAAGGAAATATACCACAGTTTGTTTATTCATTCACCTACTAAAGGACATTTTGATTGCTTCCAGGTTTCAGCCATTATGAATAAAGCTGCTCTTAACATTCTTGTGTAGGTTTTGGTGTAAATTTTCCATTCATTGGGAGTGATACCAAGGATCATGATCTCTAGGTTATTTGTTACGGGTATGTTTAGTTTTGTAAGAAAACTCCAAACTATCTTCCAAAGTGGCTGTCCCATTTTGCATTCCCACAAGGGAACGAGAATTTCTATTGCTCCACACCCTTGTCAGTATTGGATGTTGATAGTATTTTGAGGTTTGGCTATTCTAATAGGTGTGGAATGGTATCTTGTTTTAATTGGCCATACCCTAGTAAATCTATATGTCTTTAGATTTAAGGCAGGTTTCTTGTAGACAGCTTTATAGTTAGATCTTGCTTTTTGGTCCGCTTTGACAATATCTATCTTTTAATTGGTGTATTTAGACCATTAATGTTTAAAGTGATTTTTTTATATAGTTAGATTAATATCTACAATATTTGTTCCTATTTTCTATTTGTTGCCTTTGTTCTTTGCCCCTATTTTTTGTTTTCCATTCTTTTTCTGCCATTTTTTATTTTAATTGAGCATTTTATGTGATTCTATTTTCTCCTCTTTTTTAGCATATAGGTGGTTCCTTTTTAAAAAATAAAACAAACTTTTTTAGTGTTTTCTCTTTAGAGTTTGCAATACACATTTACAAGTAATCCAAGTTCACTTTCCTATAGGATACTTCTTCATACATAGTACAAGTACTTTCTAATAACAAAATAATCCTGATTCCTCCCTTTCATCCCTTGTATCGATGTTAGCTAGCATTCATAACACATATATATAAACATGCATAAAGATATGTATTATATGTTATGTATTACATGTATGGACATATGTATTCATATACACTGTTGCTATTTTTATTTTAAACAAATTATGTTAGATCACTTAAGATAGAAAGTAAAAGTTTGTATTTCACTTTCATTTATTCCTTCTCCAGTGCTCTTCCTTTGCTTATGTAGGTACGATTTTCTGACGGGTATCATTTTCCTTCTCTCTGGAGAATTTCTTTTGACATTTCTTACAAGACAATGCTACTGATGACAAATTCTCTCAATTTCGAGTATTAAGTATTAAATTTAAAATTTTTTATTTATTTATTTTTGCCTGTGCTGGGTCTTAGTTGCTACATGTGGGCTTTCTCTAGTTGCAGAGAGCAGGGGCTACACTTCGTTGCAGTGTGCTGGCTTCTTACCACGGTGACTTTTCCTCTTGTGGAGCACTGGCCCGAGGCACAAGGGCTTCAGGGGTGGTGGCACATGGGCTTAGTTGTCTTACAACATGTAGGATCTTAAATCATAGACCAGGGGTCGAACTTTTGTCCCCTGCATTGGCAGGCCAATTCTTAACCACTGGACCACCAGGGAACTATTAAATTCCCTCAATTTTGGTTTGTCTGAGAAAGTTTTTATTTCTCCTTCACTTTTGAAGGATAATTTCACAAAATTCTTGGTTGATGTTTTTTTTTTTCTTTTAATACTTTTAATATTTAACTCTCCTCTCTTCTTGTTTCAGTGATTTCTTTGGTGAAGTTGTATAATAGTTTTAATCTTTGCTCCTCTGTATATAAGGCACTTTTTCTTCTGAGTTCTTTGAAGATTTTGTCTTTATCTGGGATCTCCTTCAGTTTGAATATGATATGCCTATGTGTAGGGTTTTTGTCTGTTTGCTTGCTTTGGCATTTACCCTGCCTAGTGTTCTCTGAGCTTCCTGGATATGTGGTTTGGTATCTGCCATTAACTTGGGGAAATTCTCAACAATGATTGTCTCAAATAATTCTCTTTGTTTTTCTCTTTATTCTTTTTTCACATATACCTTTTTTAGTTGTTATTCAGTTTAGGGATATTCTGTTCAGTTTTACATTTTCCAAGTCTTTTTTTTTTCCTTTGTTTTTTCACTTTGGAAGTTATACTGACATATCCTCAAGGTCAGAGATTTTTATTCAGCTATGTCCATCCCACTAATGAGCCCATCAAAGTTATTCTTCTATTGTTACAGTGTTTTTAATCTCTAAAATTTATTTTTTATTCCTACATTGCCCATATGTTCATGCGTGCTATCTGCTTTATCCATTGGAGACTTTAATGTATTAATAATAATTGTTTTAAATTCCCAATCTGGTAATTCCAACATCCCCACCACATCTGAGTTTGGTTCTGATGCTTACTTTATCTCTTCAAACTGTGTTTTCTGTCTTATGTCTTCTAACTTTTTGTTCTTGTTGTTGAAAGCCAGACATGATGTATTGGATAAAAGCATCTCTGGTAAAGAGGCCTTAAGTCGTGTGGTGGTAAGGTAGGGAGGAGGGGAAGCCTTCTATAGTCCTGTGGTTAGGTCTTAGTCTTTTTGTGAACCTGTATGTGTACTGTGAACTGTGAACCTCTGTCTCCCCCCCTACTTCCTGCTTTATTAGGTGAGACAGGATGGCTAGAGAGATGTGGAACTGGGTATTTCCCTTCTCCCGCATGGAAGACTGCAATGGATTGGAATCAGGTATTTCCCTTCCTCAGGTCAGTTAGGCTAAAACTAAACCCCATTAGTCTAGGCTAGGGTAAAACAGTTTCTCTTGAGGGTAGGCCTTGTTAAGAACTAGTAGAAGGCTGTACCATATTTGACAATGGTTACTTTCCACCTGCTAGAGCTAGAGGGGATTTTTCTCCAATATTCACTGTGAGAACCAAGTTAAGCTCTTGGAGGTAAACTTAACAAAAATGTGGTGACTCTCTGACTGATTTTTTCTCTCTCAGGCTTGTTCACACCAAACCTCCAGCAATTTGGCAGTTATAGTTTAGGTTCTAACCTGACAGTGGTTCCCTTGAAAGTTTCTATTTGAGAGTTTCCACTCTAGGATGCTTTAGTTGTCTGTATCTGCCTCTCCAGTTTTTTGGGTGACAGTTTGCTTTGTGAATTCATTAGTCCGATGGCTCAAAGAAGAGTTGTTGGTTTTTTGTTTGTTCAGCTTTCTATTTGTTAAGAAGAAATGATGATTTCCTAGCTCCTGGAAGTTTCTTTTTCACTTTTGGAGAATAGTATTGCTAAATAGAGAATTATTGTTTTTGTTTTTTTTTTTTTTTCCTTTTCAGCACTTTTAGTATCTCATCCACTGCCTCATGGCTTCATGGTTTTTAATGGAAATGGGATGTTAAACTTATGGATTCCTTATACATAATAAGTTGCTTCTCTCTTGCTGTTTGCAGGATTCTCCCTTTATTGATCACTATAGGTTTATCTCACTTGCAGTCACTGAGCTTCTTGCATATGTAGATTCACATCTTTTGTCAAGTTTATAAGGCTTTCAGCCGTTATATTCAGCTATTATAGCCGTTAAGAATATTTTTCAAATATTCTTTTTGCACTTTTCTCTCACTCTGGGATTCCTGTTTTGTGTATATTTGATGCCCACACAGGTCCCTTAGGTTTCTGTACTTTTCTTCCATCCTTTCTCTTTCTGTTCCTAAGACTGGATAATTTCAAACGACCTATTCAAAGTCACTAATTCTCTCTTCTGCCAGTTCAACTCTGCTGTTGAAACTTCTAATGAATTTTTCATTACTGTTTTTAGTTCCAGAATTTTAATTTCTATTTCTGCTATGAATTGAATATTTATATTCTTCCAAAATTCATATGTTTTAATGGAATACTCAACGTGATGGTATTTAGAAGAGGGGCCTCTCTGGTAGGTAATTATGTCATGGGAGTGGAGCCCTGTGAATGGGATTAGTGCCCTTTTTAGAAGAGGCCAGACAGCTTACTCACCCTCTTTCTGCCATGTTGAGGATAGAGTGAGAAGCTGAAAGTCTGTAACCTGAAAGAGATTTCTAACCAGAACCTGATCATTCTGGCTCCCTGATTTCAGACTTCTAATCTCCAGAACATTAAGAAATAAATTTCTGTTGTTTATAAGCCACTCAGTCTATGATACTTTGTATAGCAGCCCAAACTGACTAACAGAGTTTCTCTTTTAGGTTTCTACCGTTTTATTGATAGTCTCTATTTGGTGAGAAATCTTTCTTCTGGTTTCTTTTTATCAACTTCAATTTATCATATTAAGATGTTGATTTAAAGTCTTTGTCTAGTAAGAACAATGCCTTGACTGTTTCTGGACAGTTTTTTTAATTAATTTCTTTGGTTTCTTAAATGAGCCACACTGACTTGTTTCTTTCATGCCTAATTTTTTTTTTTAATGAGACCTTCTGAATTTTATAATGTGGCAATTATAGAAATACAATTCTACCCCCTCTTCAGGGTTTGTTTTTATTCTTTGTCATGGGTTGTTGTTATTTGCTTATTAAGTGACTTTTATAAAACCTTTTCTAAAGTGTGTATTCTTTGTCATGTATGGCCACTGAAATCTGTGTTCTGTTACCTAGTCATTGGTTGTGTTTTGGTAGAATTACCTTAAGTGCCTGGAATCAACAGAAGAAAAAAAGAAGAAGAAAGGCTTCTTCCAGTCTTTGTAGATTGGCTCTGTGTTGGGGCACTCCTTCAATGCCTTATCAAGCAGTTTATAACCTTGCCTTCTCCTTTAAGTTTTGCTTGCACAGAATTTGCAGGCAGGCTAAATGTGAAAGCTTTGGATCTTCTTGGGCTTTTTCTGCGCGTGTGTCTTGCTCTGTGTGTGTTCATGACCTTCTTGATTCTCTGGTGCACATGGGGGCCTTTACAGTCCCTATTCGTGCATATATCTCCTTTCCTAATCTCTTTCTTTTCTCGGCTCTCAGTCTAAGTGTTGTCTCTTTCTCAAAGCTGCTGTATCTAACACCTTTGCCTTTAAATGCTTTCAGCAAAAGCTGCCCAGGAAGTGGCCCCAGCCCTGAGAATGCTCTGAGTAGGATGAAACAAAGGGAAACCTTTGTGTAGGTCCTTAATGGAGCCACAAGAGAGGTCAAGACCCAAAACCACAATGTTTTGAGAATAAGGTTTGTGTTGCTCCCTCTGACTCTAGAAACCTGTACCAGGATTGCAGGCTGCCGTCCTCACTACTAGTTTTTGTTTGTTTGTTTTCCTTGAGGAAAGATTCTTAACCTCCAGGTTAAATTTCATATATACATGGGAATATTCAGTTTATTTACTCCTTATTGAGTGACTTTTGGTAGTTAGTGCCTTTCAAGGAATTTTTCTGTTTCACCTAAGTTATCAAAATATTGGCATTCTACTATTCATAATATTCTCTTTTAAATATGTGATATGTAGTGATCTCTCATTTTTGATGAAAATATTGGTAGTTTTTGTCTTATGTTACTTCTTTTTTCTCCAGTTTATCTACAGGTCTATAAGCTTTATTGATTTTTTAAAATAACCAACATTTGTGTTTATTTATTTTCTCTTATTGTTTTTCTTTTTTTAATTTCATTGTTTGCAAGTCTTATCTTTTTTACTTTTCACCTTCTATTTGCTGTGACGTTAATTTGCTCTTTTTTTCTTTTTTCATGAAGTAAAAAGCATCTATTATTGATTTGAGATCTTTTCCCCCCTAATATAAGCAGTTGATAGTTTAAATTTGTTTCTAATCACTGCATTCACTGTACCCCACAAATTTTGATATGTAATTTCAATTTTCAGTCATTAAGGTATTTTATAATGTCCCTTGTAATATTTTTCTTTGATCTATAGAAGTCTTTATAATTGTGTTGATTAATTTCCAGATCATCAGTGGTTTTCAAAATAGTTTTCTATTACTTTGCTAGCATGTGAGATGAATACAATTGTGCAGTAGTTTGAACATTCTTTGGCATTGCCTTTCTTTGGGATTGGAATGGAAACTGACCTTTTCCAGTTCTGTAGCCACTGCTGAGTTTTTCAAGTTTGCTGGCATATTGAGTGCAACACTTTCACAGCATCATCGTTTATAATTTGAAAGAGCTCACCTGGAATTCCATAACCTCTACTAACTTTGTTTGTAGTGATGCTTCCTAAGGCCCACTTGTTTTCCTATTCCAGGTGTATGGCTCTAGGTGAGTGATCACACCATCGTGGTTATCTGGGTCATGAAGATCTTTTTTGTATAGTTCTTCTATGTATTCTTGTCACTTCGTCTTAATACTTTCTGCTTCTGTTAGGTCCATACCATTTCTATCCTTTCTTGTGCCCATCTTTGCATGAAATATTCCCTTGGTATCTCTGATTTTCTTGAAGAGAGCTCTAGTCTTTTCCATTCTATTATTTCCCTCTGTTTTTTTGCATTGATCACTGAGGAAAGCTTTCTTTGTCTCTCCTTGCTATTCTTTGGAGCTCTGCATTCAGATGGGTATATCTTTCCTTTTCTCCTTTGCCTTTCACTTCTCTTCTTTACTCAGCTGTATGTAAGACCTCCTTAGACAACCATTTTGCCTTTTCTCATTTTTTTTCCTTGGGGATGATCTTGATCCCTGCCTCCTGTACAGTGTCATGAACCTCTGTCCATAGTTCTTCAGGCACTCTATCAGATCTAATCCCTTGAATCTATTTGTCACAGCCACTGTATAATCAAAAGGGATTTAATTTTGGTCATACCTGAATGGTCTAGTAGCTTTCCCTACTTCCTTCAGTTAGAGTCTGAATTTGGCAATAAGGAGTTCATGATCTGAGCCATAGTCAGATACTGGTCTGGTTTTTGCTGACTGTATAGATCTTTTCCATCTTTGGCTGCAAAGAATATAAACAACCTGATTTTGGTATTGACCATCTGGTGATGTCCATGTGTAGAGTCTTCTCTTGTGTTGTTGGAAGAGGGTGGCATTCTCTCAGCAAAACTCTGTTAGCCTTTGCCCTGCTTCATTTTGCACTCCAAGGCCAAATTTGCTGTTACTCCAGATATCTCTTGACTTCCTACTTTTGCATTTCAGTGCCCTATGATGAAAAGGATACCTTTTTGGGGTGTTAGTTCTAGAACGTCCTATTGATCGTCATAGAACTGGTCAGCTTCTTCAGCATTAGTGGTTGGGTTATAGACTTGGATTACTGTGATATTGAATGGTTTGCCTTGGAAATGAACAGAGATCATTCTGTTGTTTTTGAGGCTGCACCCAAGTATTGCATTTAGGACTCTTTTGTTGACTATAAGGGCTTCAGTTCAGTTCAGTTCAGTCACTCAGTTGTGTCTGACTCTTTGTGACCTAATAGACTGCAGCATGCCAGGCTTCCCTGTCCATCACCAGCTCCCAGTCTTGCTCAAACTCATGTCCATCATGTCAGTGATGCCATCTAACCATCTCATCCTCTGCCATCCCCTTCTCCTCCTGCCTTCAATCTTTCCCACCATCAGGGTGTTTTCCATTGAGTCAGTTCTTCACATCAGGTGGCCAGACTACTGGAGTTTCAACTTCAGTATCAGTCCTTCCAACAAATATTCAGGACTGATTTCCTTTAGTATTGACTGGCTGGATCTCCTTGCAGTCCAAGAGACCCTCAAGAGTCTTCTCCAACACCACAGTTCAAAAGCATTTTTGAATTGTTCAGTGCTCAGCTTTCTTTATAATCCCACTCTTTTATCCATACATGACTACTGGAAAAACCATAGGCTTGACTAGAAGGACCTTTGTTGGCAACGTAATGTCTCTGATTTTTAACATGCTGTCTAGGTTGGTCATAGCTTTTCTTCCAAGGAGAAAGCGTCTTTTAATTTCATGGGTGCAGTCACCATCTGCAGTGATTTTGGAGTCCAAGAAAATAAAGTCTCTCACTATTTCCATTGTTTCCCCATCTATGTATCCTTTTCATTATAGGGGACTGAAATGAAAAAGGAGGAAATCAAGAGATACCTGGAGTACAACAAATTTGGCCTAGGAGTGCAAAATGAAGCAGGGCAAAGGCTAACAGAGTTTAGCTAAGAGAACACACTGGTCATAGCAAACACCCTCTTCCAACAACACAAGAGAAGTCTCTACACATGGATATCACCAGATGGTCAATACCAAAATCAGATAGTTTATATTCTTTGTAGCCAAAGATGGAGAAGCTCTATACAGTCAGCAAAAACAAGACCAGGAGCTGACTGTGGTTCAGATCATGAATTCCTTATTGCCAAATTCTGACTTAAATCGAAAATAGGGAAAACCACTACACCATTCAGGTATGACCTAAATCAAATCTCTTATGATTATACAGTAGAAGTGACAAATAGACTCAAGGGATTAGATCTGATAGAGTGCCTGAAGAACTATGGATAGAGGTTTGTGACATTGTATAGCAGGCAATGATGAAAACCATCCCCAAGAAAAAGAAATGCAAAAAGGCAAAATGGTTGTCTGAAGAGGTCTTGCAAATAGCTGAAAAAAGAAGAAAAGTGAAAGGCAAAGGAGAAAAGGAAAGATATACCCATCTGAATGCAGAGTTCCAAAGAATAGCAAGGAGAGGTAAGAAAGCCTTCCTCAGTGATCAGTGCAAAGAAACAGAGGAAAATAACAGAACAGGAAAGATTAAAGCTCTGTTCAAGAAAATTAGAGATACCAAGGGAATATTTCATGCAAAGATGGGCACAAGAAAGGATAGAAATGGTATGGACTTAACAGAAGCAGAAGATATTCAGAAACGGTGGCAAGAATACACAGAAGAACTATACAAAAAAGATCTTCATGACCCAGATAACCACCATGGTGTGATCACTCACCTACAGCCAGACATCCCGGAATGCAAAGTCAAGTGGGCCTTAGGAAGCATCACTACAAATAAAGCTAGTGGAGGTGTTGGAATTTCAGTTAAGCTGTTTCAAATCCTGAAAGATGATGCTGTTAAAATGTTGCACTCAATATGCCAGCAAATTTGGAAAACTCAGCAGTGGCTACAGAACTGGAAAAGGTCAGTGCTCATTTCAATCCCAAAGAAAGGCAAGGCCAAAGAATGTTCAAACTACCACAAAGTTGCACTCATCTCACACGCCAGCAAAGTAATGCTCAAAATTCTCCAGTCTAGTCTTCAACAGTATGTGAACAATGAACTTCTAGATTTTCAAGCTGGATTTAGAAAAGGCAGAGGAACCAGAGATCAAATTGCCAACATCCACTGGATCATCAAAAAGGCAAGAGAGTTCCAGAAAAATATCTATTTCTGCTTTATTGAGTACACCAAAACCTTTGACTGTGTGGATCACAACAAACTGGAAAATTCTTCAAGAGTTGGGAATAACAGCCCATCTTACCTGCCTTCTAAGAAATCTGTATGCAGGTCAAGAAGCAATAGTTAGAAATGTACATGGAATAACAGACTGGTTCCAAATTGGGAAAGGAATACGTCAAGGCTGTATATTGTCATCCTGCTTATTTAACTTATATGCAGAGTACATCATGTGAAATGCCGGGCTGGATGAAGCACAAGCTGGAATCAAGATTGCTAGGAGAAATATCAATAACCTCAGATATGCAGATGACACCACCCTGATGGCAGAAAGTGAAGAGGAACTAAAAAGCCTCTTGATGAAAGTGAAAGAGGAGAGTGAAAATGTTGGCTTAAAACTCAACCTTCAGAAAACTAAGATCATGACATCTGGTCCCATCACTTCATTGAAAATAGATGGGGAAGCTATGCGGGCTACTCCATTTCTTATACTCTATTTTTGCCCACAGTAGTAGGTATAATGGTCACCTGAATTAAGTTCACCCATTCCAGTCCATTTTAGTTCACTGATTCCTAAAATATCGATGTTCACTCCTGCTATCTTCTGTTTGACCACTTTCAAGGCAGGCTCTCTCAATTTCCTATTTACCCTCAATCATTTATCTCTGTTAATCTGGGGCATATGGATGGTTGATGGGAAATTTAAAACACTGCAACACTGTCTTAGAAAAAAGCAGCAGCTTCTTTCATTTATTCTTTCTTTTTAAAATTTATTTATTTATTTATGTGGCCATGTTGGATCTTAGTTTTGGCTTGCAGAATTTTCATTGCTTCATGTGGAATCTTTCACTATGGTACATGGACACTCTAGTTGTGGCACCTGGGCTTCAGAAGTTGCCGTGTGCAGACTTAGGTACTCCAGGGCACGTGGGATCTTAGTTCCCTGACCAGGGATTGAACCCATTTCGTCTGCATTGCATAGCAGGTTCTTAACCACTGGAACACCAAGGACATCTCCAGCAGTTTCTTTTTTCACTACATTTCCTCCTGGTTGTTGTATGTTTTTGACTAAGTTACAGAGTTCTTCAGAAGTGAATTATAACTTTTTTTAAAGAGTCATTTTTTACTAAGGTATAACATACATTTCACGTGTACGTTATATTCTACTTCTATATACACTATAGCATGCTAACCACCAAAAAGTTAGTTTCTATTCATTACCATACAGTTAGTCCCCTTTACCTGTTTCAATCTATCGCCTCCACTGCTCCTTCCCTTCTGTGCTCTGTATCTGTGTGTTTATTTGTGTTTAGTTTGGTTACTTAATATATTGTTTGCTTGTTTTTATATTCCACATATAAGTGAAATTGTATGATATTTATCTTACTTCATCTGACTTGTTTCATCTTAGCATAGTACCCTCAAGGTCTATTCATGTTGCTGCTGATGGCAAGAATTTACCCTTTTTATGGATGAGTAGTGTTCCATTGTATATGTAAATGATATCTTATTTATCCATTCATTCAATGATAGGAACTTAAATTGTTTCTATACCTTGGCTACTGTAAATAATATTGTGATGAACATATAGGAATGCATATATCTTTTCAAGTTAGTATTTTTGTATTCTTTGAATAAATACCCAGTAGATAGTCATCCAGTTTCTTTCTGTCTCTCTCTTTCTCCCTCCCTCCCTCTTTCTCTTTGCATGTGGCTATAAAGTTTTTTGACACTATTTATTGAAGAGACTGTCCTTTCTCCATTGCATTTTCTTTGCTCTTTTGTTGTAAATTAACTGTTCATATATGTGTGGGTTCATGTTAGGGGTCTCAATTCTGTTTTGTTGATCTGTGTATCTGTTTTTCTGCCAATACCATGTTGTTTTGATTGCTATAGCTTTGTAATATAGTTGGATTCAGGAAATGTGACACCTCCAGTTTTGTTTCTTTTTCTCAGGATTGCTTTAGCTATTCAGGATCTTTTGTGATTCCATATAAACTTTAGAATTTTTTTGTTCTATTTCTGTTAAAAATGTTCTTGGAATTTTGATAGAGATTGCATCAAATCTGTAGATTAGGTAATATAGACATTTTAGCAATGTTAATTCTTCTAATCCATGAGTGCAGAATATCTTTCCATTTATTTGTGTCTTTTTCAGCTTTCAACAGTACCTTATCATTTTCAATATACAGGTGTTTAACTCCAATCACTGCAGATGGTGATTGCAGCCATGAAATTAAAAGACGCTTACTCCTTGGAAGGAAAGTTATGACCAACCTAGATAGCATATTCAAAAGCAGAGACATTACTTTGCCAAAAAAGGTTCAAGTCAAGGCTATAGTTTTTCCAGTCGTCATGTATGGATGTGAGAGTTGGACTGTGAAGAAGGCTGAGCACTGAAGAATTGATGCTTTTGAACTGTGGTGTTGGAGAAGACTCTTGAGAGTCCCTTGGACTGACAGGAGAGCCAACCAGTCCATTCTGAAGGAGATCAGCCCTGGGATTTCTTTGGAAGGAATGATGCTAAAGCTGAAACTCCAGTACTTTGGCTACCCCATGCGAAGCGTTGACTCATTGGAAAAGACTCTGATGCTGGGAGAGATTTTGGGCAGGAGGAGAAGGGGACGACAGAGGATGAGATGGCTGGATGGCATCACTGACTCGATGGACGTGAGTCTGAGTGAACTCTGGGAGACGGTGATGGACAGGGAGGCCTGGCGTGCTGCAATTCATGGAGTCGCAAAGAGTCGGACCTGACTGAGCAACTGAACCAAACTGAACTGAACTACCTCCTTGGTTAAATGTATTTCTAGGTATTTTAGTCTTTTTGTTGCAATTGTCAGTGGGATTATTTTTCTAATTTCTCTTTCAGCTCTCTTATTGTTAATGAGATAGCCACAGAGTTTTTGCATGTTGATTTTGTACCTTTTGACTTTATTATGTGCATTTATTAATTTCTAACAGATTTTTGGAGGAATCTTTATGGTTCTGTTTATATAAAATCATGCTATTTACAAATAGTGATAGTTTTACTTCTTCCTTTCCGATTTGAATGCCTTTTATTTCAATATTGAGTCATATCTTTAAAGCAGCGTTAATTTTCTGGTATTGCCATCAATACCTTACAGTTCTATGTCGTACAGTTCATCACCCATGTTTGGATGATATGTGAAGGTGAGAATGCTTTTGCTCTATTTTCAAATTTGGTCAATGATTCTATGGAAGGTTAAGCTTCTTTTTTGCTGTTTTTAATTATGTTGTATTTCCTCTTCCAAGTACTCCTAATTTTTACCTTGTAGACCTGGACCTCCAAAGGCAGAAGTGCTGGAGATTCTTGTGCCAAGGAAGGCCTGGTGCTGAATGGTGAAGGAAACGGCCAAAGGGCTTTGTTTTAGTAAGTTATAGAGAAGACTTTCCAAGCTGAGTGTCTGTCTTTACAAAAACTGTGCATTCTTGTTTGAATGTTCAAGCCTTTTGAAGGCTGCTAGATGTGCTGGGCTTCACTTCATAGCTGTAGATCTCCAATAGAGCAGAGATATCTAGGGGTATTGCTGGCTATACGAGTTCCCAGAAATTAAGTATGAGTATTCATGAGTGTCTTTTTATGCCTGCTGGATTCCTATATCTTATGGGGCAAGAGATGATGAGGGCAGTTTATCAACTCTAGTCCAATACTATGAATTTCACCTGAACTTGAGAATGGGTTTATCAGGAACACGTAGAGTTGTGTCTCAACTCTAGCTGTCCATTGGAACCAACTGGGAAACTTACAAAAACACCAATGCCTGGGCTTCTACCTAGCCAAATTGAATCAGAGCTCCTGGGGGTATGGTTCCCAGCACTGGTATTTTTTCAAAACTCCTGAAGGGACTGTCACATGTAACCACAAATTAGAAACCTTTAACTTAGAGAAACGATTTTCAAACTCACCTGCACATTAGAGTCACCAGGGGAATTTAAAAATATCCAAATACCCAGGCTTCACCCTGAACCAATTAAGTCAGAATATGTGGGAGTAAGACCCATGCATCAGTATTTTTTTTTCAGCTACCCAGATGATTAATATGTGACCAAGTTTGGGAACCTTTTAAAAACTCTCTTCTTCTCTATGTAAACTAGTTCATGCCTAATACAGATATGCTGTTTGCTCTGAGTTAATTATATCACTGCTTCTCAAATATATATGTTCATATGATTACGCTGGGGTTTGTTAAAATGCATATTCTGAATCAGCAGAGGTAGCACTGAGATTCTGCATTCCCAACAAGATCCCAGATGATACCAATGTTACTGGTTAAGTGAACCACACTTTGAGTAGCAATGAGTCTTGCCATTGTATGGTCATCTAGATGAATCTTCAATTGAGAAACTAAAAAGACACAATATAGATTTTCATATAAAGGCCAATAGTTTAAGATGCTTGCTCCTTGAAGGAAAGTTATGACCAACCTAGATAGCATATTCAAAAGCAGAGACATTACTTTCCAATAAAAGTTCATGTAGTCAAGGCTATGGTTTTTCCTGTGGTCACGTATGGATGTGACAGTTGGACTGTGAAGAAGGCTGAGCGCCGAAGAATTGATGCTTTTGAACTGTGGTGTTGGAGAAGACTCTTGAGAGTCCCTTGGACTGCAAGGAGATCCAACCAGTCCATTCTGAAGGAGATCAGCCCTGGGATTTCTTTGGAAGGAATGATGCTAAAGCTGAAACTCCAGTACTTTGGCCACCTCATGGGAAGAGTTGACTCATTGGAAAAGACTCTGATGCTGGGAGGGATTGGGGGCAGGAGGAGAAGGGGACGGCAGAGGATGAGATGGCTGGATGGCATCACTGACTCGATGGACGTGAGTCTGAGTGAACTCCGGGAGTTGGTGATGGACAGGGAGGCCTGGCGTGCTGCGATTCATGGAGTCGCAGAGTCGGACACGACTGAGCAACTGATCTGATCTGATCTGATCTGACCCTGCACTTAAATTCTGGTAGAATATGATAGTTAATTTGGGAAACTTAATTAAACAATTAGGGCAAAATAGTTGTCCTAGATAATGTTGGAATGTTTCAGATAGAACCACTTGTCAGATAGGCTTTAAAAAAGATTCAAGCACTGGATGGTTTACAATACTAGAGCAGTGGCAGAATTCCTTAAAAATTTATCTCCAAAACCATTGTGTAAAGCAGAAATAATAACTATACAGACTTTACTATGATTTAAAAATTTTTGTATTTGATGGGAAGTTATGCAGATGTTCCTGGACACCCTGAACCATTTCCATACAACCTCTGATCCCTCTGAGCATGGACTGAAATCCTTTGATTTAATGTACAGAGAATGCAAGAAATCTATTCTGAGGAAATCAGTTAGATTTAAGTTGAGCATACATTTGAAATCTTTGTTTATGTAATAGCTCGTAGTCACTGGAGTAATTTAGTTATTCATTATTTATTTGAAAAAAAACTTTCATTGTTGACTTTTTATGAATCAGACATAATTCTAGGAAATGGAAATACCAGTGGGAAGATCTATTCAAAATTAACAGAGGAGATAATTTTTATTCAGTTCAGTTCAGTCACTCAGTCGTGTCCGACTCTTTGCAACCCCATAGACCACAGCATACCAGGCTTCCCTATCCATCACCAATTTCCAGAGCTTGCTCAAACTCATGTCCATCGTGTTGGTGATACCATCCAACCATTTTATCCTCTGTCATCCCCTTCTCTTCCTGCCTTCAATCTTTCCCAGCATCAGGGTCTTTTCCAATGAGTCATTTCTTTGCATCAGGTGGTTAAAGTATTGAAGTTTCAGCTTTAGCATCAATCCTCCCAATGAATGTTCAGGATTGTATTCCTTTAGGATTGACTGGTGTGATCTCCTTGCAGTCCAAGGGACTCTCAAGAGTCTTCTCCAACACCACAGTTCAAAAGCATCAATTCTTTAGTGTTCAGCTTTTATATGGTCCAACTCTCACATCCATACATGACTACTGGAAAAACTTTGACTAGACAGACCTTTGTCGACAAAATAATGTCTCTGCTTTTTAATATGCTGTCTAGGTTGGTCATAGCTTTTCTTCCAAGGAGCAAGCGTCTTTTAATTTCATGGCTGCAGTCACTATCTGCAGTGATTTTAGAGCCCAAGAAAATAAAGTCTGTCACTGTTTCCATTGTTTTTCCATCTATTTGCCATGAAGTGATGGGACCAGATGCCATGATCTTAGTTTTTTGAATGTTGAGTTTTAAGCCAACATTTTCACTCTCTTCTTTCACTTTCATCAACAGACTCCTTAGTTCTCTTCGCTTTCTGCACATCTGAGGTTATTGATATTTCTCCTAGCAATCTTGATTCCAGCTTGTGCTTCATCCAGCCTGGCATTTCACATGATGTATTCTGCATATAAGTTAAATAAGCAGGGTGACAATATACAGCCTTAATGTACTCCTCTCCCAATTTGAAACCAATCTGTTGTTCCATGTCCAGTTCTAACTGTTGCTTCTTGACCTGCATACAGATTTCTCAGGAGGCAGGTAAGGTGGTATGGTATTCCCATTTCTTGAAGAATTTTCCATGGTTAGATGTGAGCCATACAATCAAAGGCTTTGGCGTACTCAATAAAGCAGAAGTAGATTTTTTTCTGGAACTCTCTTGCCTTTTTGATGATCCAGTGGATGTTGGCAATTTGATCTCTGGTTCCTCTGCCTTTTCTAAATCCAGCTTGAACATCTGGAAGTTCATGGTTCCCATACTGTTGAAGACTGGACTGGAGAATTTTGAGCATTACTTTGCTGGCGTGTGAGATGAATGCAATTGTGCAGTAGTTTGAACATTCTTTGGCCTTGCCTTTCTTTGGGATTGAAATGAGCACTGACCTTTTCCAGTTCTGTGGCCACTGCTGAGTTTTCCAAATTTGCTGGCATATTGAGTGGAGCACCTTAACAGCATCATCTTTTAGGATTTGAAATGCTCAACTGGAATTCCAACACCTCCACTAGCTTTGTTTGTAGTGATGCTTCCTAAGGCCCACTTGACTTTGCATTCCAGGATGTCTGGCTCTAGGTGAGTGATCACACCATCATGGTTATCTGGGTCATGAAGATTTTTTTGGTAAAGTTTATTCTTATTATGTATTTATTTATGTTAAATATTTATTTATATACATAAAATTTTGTATTTTATTTCATTTTTATTATCAAATTGAAACATATGCAGAAATTCAGGGAAAAAAAGCTGTGCTAAAGTGCAAGGTGAAGCAGCAAGTGTTGATGCAGCTGCAGCAAGTTATCCAAATCTAGCTAAGATGAAGTTGACTACACTAAACAACAGATTTCCAATGTAGATGAAAAGCCTTACATTAGAAGAAGATGGCATCTAGGATTTTCATTGCTAGAGAGGAAAAGTCAATGCCTGCTTCAAAGCTTAGGACAGGCTTCTCTTTTTAGAGATTAATGTAATTGTGACTTTAATTTGGAGCCAGTGGTCATTTCAGAAATCCTAGGACCCATAAACACTACACTAAATCTACTCTGTGCTGTATAAACAGCACTACAGTCTAAATGACGGCACATCTGTTCACAACATGGGTTACTGAATACTTTAAGTCCTCTGTGGAGACCTACTGCTCAGAAAAAAAAAAAAAAGGTTCCTTTCAAAATATTACCGCTGGTCATACCAGGAGTTCGGATGTGCAGTGAATTTAATGTTGTTTTCATGCCTATTACCACAGCATGAATTCTAAAACCCATGGCTCAAAGAGTCATTTTGACCTCAAGCCATATTATTTAAGAAATACATTTTTTTTTTTTGACAGAACCAATAGGAGATTTTATTAGAGAGACAGATACAGGTTGATTGATTGATCGACTGGATGATTTGTTGGTATTGATGCATACAATTATGGAGGCTAAGAAATTTCACAATCTACATCTTTTGTTAGCTGGAGGCCCAGGGAAGCTGGTGGTATAGTTTTGAGAACTGCAGAGTCAATGATGTAAGTCCCAGTCCAAGGGAGAAGACTGACATTCCAGCTCAAGTAGAGAAAGCAAATTTATCCTTCCTCAACCTTTCTATTCTGTGCAGGCTCTCAACAGATTGGGGGCTGGTCTGTCACACTGGGAGGGCAATCTGCTTTACTCAGAGAGTACAGAAGATACCAGGAGGGAGGGAATGAACGTGAGGCAGGAGCCAGCCCATGAAGGCTCCATGTGCAGGCTAAGGAGTGCGGATTTTGTGCCTTTGGAACGAATTGATTCTCCTGATAACCTGAAACCTTTGTTAGAAGGTGTGTGGCCAGAGATAGGAGAGTCTGGCCATAAGACGGAGGATGGAGGAGCTAAGTGTCTCCTGCCTTGGGAATTCACCCCACCTTTATGATTCTCAGAACTCAACCAACCAGCCTCACAGATTGGAGAGTTAGTGGAATCACAGCATGCTCTATAAGAAGTGTTCAGTGCTTTCTGCTGGATGGCTCGGGGCCCCTGGGAGGGTGGGGTGCAGGAGGAAGCGGTGCCAACTCCAGTCTCTCCTCTGGAGGTCAGTAATGAGATCCCACCAGCACCTGTTGGCCCACAGTCATGGCATCACCACTGATGATGTATGAGTCCAACAGAACGATAAAGTCATGCAATGCCAGTGTTCACCAGCGTTGTCATCCATATTTTATGTCATAGCATGTAGGTATGAAGATGCAGCTGCTTCATCCCCAAGAAATGCCAAGGTGATGAGAGGAAGAAAACAAGAATCTCCCCTCCCACCTCCTGTGTACAGACAGGAAGTATGCTGAGCCCAGGCTGCGGGCAGAGCTCCCAGGCTGCTCTGGACCCATGTTCAAGGGTCCAAACTGCTGCTGCTGCGGAGTCGGCTGCTGGCCGGGAGGGTAGTACATCCCACTTCTCCTCCCTTCAGGTGGCAGCTCTGGCCCCTAGATTTTCTCTGATGGAATAGAGTGCCTCCCTGGTGTACGCAGAGCATCAGATCAGCTTCAGGAAGTGTGGCCAAGTAGGGCAGCGAGAGGCTGACCCCAGAGGTCAGGGGGCCCAGCTGGGAGCTTCTGATGCACAGCCACTGCCTGACCAGGGGTTCCGGAGGGGATGGTTCTGAGTTTCTCCTGCAGTTTGAGCTCACAGACATACAACTTTTATTTCGCAGATGCCAGCTCTCTCCTGGGTTCATTTTTTCTGATCCCAGGCATGGATTATTTTTTCATAATAGATGAAAGTTCTAGAAGCATGTTCTTAGGAGTAGATAAAAAAATGACTGGGCTACAAGAACCTTCAAGTTGGACCATGTGTGGCTAATTAGTGGAACTGCTGCTGGTTGCAGATATAAAGGCTCTGACCTGCTGGCTGTCAAGAAATACATTTTTTAAGGCTATAGCTTGTCCTTGATGGATCAGTGCCAAGTCACTTGAACACCTTCTAGGAACTGACCATTTTAAATGTCATTAAGAACATTCAAGTTTCATGGGAAGAGATCAAAATATCAACATTAATACGAGTTTGGAAGAAGTGATTCCAACCCTCATGGATGATTTTGAAGGTTTCAGGACTTCAGTGGAGGAAGGAACTGCAGATGTGGTGGAAGAAGCCAGGGAACTAGAATCAGAAGTGGAGCCTGAGGATGTGACTGAACTACTGCAATCTCATGATAAAAATTTTATGGATGAGGGATGGTTTCTTATGGGTGAGCAAGGAAAGTGGTTTCTTGAGATGGAAGCTACTCCTGGTGAAGATGCTATGGAGATTGTTGAAATGACAGCAAAGGATTTAGAATACTATATAAACTTTGTTGATAAAGCAGCAACAGGATTTGAGAGGGTCAACTCCAATTTTGAAAGAAGTTCTACTGTGAGTAAAATGCTATCAAACATCATTGCAGGCTACAGAGAAATCATCTGTGAAATAAAGAGTCAATTAATGTGGCAAGCTTCCTTGTGTTCCAATTGCCTGTGTTAATAAATTGAAATAGCCACACCAACCTTCAGCAACCATCACCCTGATCAGTCAGCAGCCATCAACATCGAGGCAAGACCCTCAGCTAGCAAAAATATTATGACTTGCTGAAGGTTAAGATGATGCTTAGCATTTTTTAAGTAATAAAGTATTTTTAATATTAATTTATTTGGCTGCACTGGGTCTTAGCTGCAGCACATGGGATCTTTGATCTTCTCTGTGGCATGAGTTCCCTTGTTCCCTGCATTGGGAATACAGTCTTAGCCACTGGACCACCAGGAAGTCCCAATAAAGTATTTTTAAATTAATACATGTGTACTTTTTTTAGACATCATGCTATTGCACTTAGTAGACTACTGTATAGTTTAAGCATAACTTTTATATATGTGGGGAAGTCAAAAAATTCATGTGACTTGCTTTATTGCTGTGGTCCAGAACCCAACCCTCAATATTTCAGAGGTATTCCTCTAATCGTGAAGCACAGAATACAAGGAGGGACTGTGTGAGAGAAGAATCCTTGTGGCTGCCAAACTCAGACTAAGTCGGGAGAAGATAGTTCTCCAAAGCACGAGGGCCACCCTGATTTAATAGGCAAAACCTGTTTGGAGTACAGTTGTCCCTCCATGTCCTTTGGTTCTGAATCCATGGATTCAACCAACCTCGGATTAATAATACTAGAAAAAAAATTGCAGAAAGTTCCAAGAAGCAAAATTTGAATTTGTCATATGCAGGCAACTATTTACATAGTATTTACATTTAAACTTTTTGTTGTTGTTCAGTCACAAAGTTGTGTCTGACTCTCTGTGACCCCATGAACTGCAGCTTGCCAGGCTTTAGGTGGTATTAAGTATTATAAGTAACGCTGGTGACTTAAAGTAGGTGGGAAGATGTGCATAGGTTATATCCAAATACTGTGCCATTTTATATAAGAGACTTGAGCATCCACAGATTTTGGTATCCTAGGGTTATCCTGGAACGAGTCATCCTTGGTTACTGAGGGATGACTATAATACAGGTGAAGCTGGCAAGCTGACAGCAGAAGCTTCTCTACAACTCTGCTGCCTTCGATAGTTCTACCTCCTCTATTTCTAGGTCACTCTCTCAAGTACCCTAACTCCAAGCATCCTTCAAACAGTCCCTTACTGGACAAACAATTAATTTTTTTTTTCTGTTGTCCCCACCTACCTCATATCTTCATTCTCTTGCTTACTGAATTAAAATTCCATGATCAACTGTTATAATCAGTGATTTGCATACACCCTCAACTCCCTTGTCTCTTTTTCACTTCCTCTTACTCATCCAGGAAAACTCCAACATTGCTTTAATTAAGCTTTCTCTATTCCGAGCTTTGTCTTGTGCAGCTGAATGTGGGTGGGAAAAAACCCACAGCTGTGCTGCAGGGCCCGATTTCACATTCTTGATGTCTAGTGGGCTCTTTCACTGCCTGGTTATCAAACTACATCTCCTTGGTCTTTTCACCTTCTGTTATTCTAAGTGACTTCTTCGTGCCTTCTCTGTTATCTTCAAACCTCAACGTCTTTACCCCCTCCCACCCAAATTCACTGTCAGTTGATGATGATCTTGCATCCTATACACAGAAAAAAAAACTAGAATCAGTTCGTGAATAGAACACTCATCTGTCAGGGTTGTCGCCATGTAACCTGCTTTCTTTTACTGTTTGGAGGTGCTTTACTGAAGGGAATCTCCTGGGAGGTAGGTAGCTGGCTTATGGCCTCTGGTTGATTTACTTTAGTTTCACTGCAGTTTACACCGAAGGCCCTCCCCATTGCCCCTTGGGCTTCCCCCAGCCAGTGACTGAGCATGGTGTGAGTACCAGAAATGGGTCATTTTTCCTCCACGTACAGTTCCTCTAATAGGCAATCCTGCTTGAAGACTCCCTATTGAACCAGTTAAGACTTTCTGAGTGGTACTGCAGTTTTGAGTCTTCCTACCTAATCTTCTGTTTTTCTTTCTCATTTAAAAAATATTTATGGAGATATGCTTCACATACTATACACTTCACCTATTTACAGTGTATAATTCATTCCTTTTCATTATATTCACAGTTATACAACCATCACTCCAGTCAATGTTAGAACGTTTTCATTACTGCCTAAAAAACCCATACCCTTTAGCTGTCAACTCTCCAAATCTTCCAAGCCTTTGATAACCATTAATTGATGTCTTTATAGATTTGGGTCTCCTGGATAATTCATGTAAGAGCAATCATATACTTTGTGGTCATTTGTGACTAACTTAGCATGTTTTCAAGGCTCATCTATATTGTAGCATGTATCAGTACTTCCTTTTTTATTGCTGAAAATATTTCATTGTCTGGGCACACCACATTTTATTTATTCATCAGCTAATAGATATTCAGGTTGTTCCAACTTTTTGTCAATTGTAAATAGTATTTCTGTGAGCATTCTGTACAAGTTTTTGAAAGGATATTTATCTTCATTTCTCTGGTGTTTATACCTAGGAGTAGAATTGTTGGTCCATATGATAACTCTGTGTTTAACCCTTTGAGGAACTACCCAATCCTCTTTTACTTCTTCTGTTTTTCCCCAAGTCTCGGGCTTGCAGAATGGTCTGAAGGCACTTTGTACCTACTCCTGATCTCTTTTGTCTTAACCCTTCACAGATTTTCTCCTGGTAAACCTCTGGCACATCTGATTTTATCCTGGTACCTACTTCTCATAAGACCTACACTTGTACATCCTGGATGAATGCTCTGTGCTCTCATGTAAGGCCATACTTTTCATTTATGATCTAGATTCTGTCTTCTCTTCCTATTTAAGAACATTGCTCTAGCAATTCCCCTTTTCCTTCCTTCAACATAAATTGCTACCTTTCATCTGGACCATTCCATTGGATTACATACACACTGTTATTTCTCACAATTGTTCAATTAATTAAACAATTATTCTTTTTGCCCTACTTCCCTTTCCAGCACTTTCCATCTTTCTCTCTTCTACTTTAACACAACTGCTTATCTGATTTCTCCTCTTACATACCTAATAAGCTTCCCATGCTTAACATATCAAAAAAACTTAAGTGGGTGGATAGGAAATAAAATGAAAACATTTTGAACATGCTCTAATTAGAGACTAGTTCTCCTGAGCCCTTCTAGAAGAAACTAATAAAGGATGAACTGGGAGATAAAGAAACTATAGCAGAATGACTGAAGAATATTGACTCTCTTATTGTAGGATTAAGAATATAGATTATAGCTACAGAACATAATGCAAATTTTTAAAAGACATAAGTTATTAAAGTCGTTCCAATCAATACTACCCATTTGTAAAGCTCAAATGACATCTTTAAGAGAACATCTTTGTGGAGAGACAGAGCTAACTTCAAATAGCAACTTTAATACTTAGCAGCTATGTTACTTTGGACCAGTTAATTTTGCTGAGTTTCATTTCTTGGGGGGCAAAATAGAAAGAATTCTTTCCTAAAAGAATCCTAAAAGAATGTAGAACAAAAATCATGAAGAATTCATTCACTGAATAGATATGTATTAGCACATACCATTTGCCATGCACTGTCCAAGGTGCTAGGCATACAATACAAATAAAACAGACAAAGAACTACTTTATAACTGAGGGAAGACAAACAAACAAATAAATGAAATATATGTGAAATGGTCATGAGTGTCATGTGTGCATGCTTGCTAAGTCCACTGTAGCCTGCCAGGCTTCTCTATTCATGGGATTCTCCAGGCAAGAATACTAGAGTGGGTTGCCATGCCCTCCTCCAGGGATCTTTGCAACCCAGGGATTCAATCTGCATCTTCTGTGACTCCTGAATTGTAGGCTGATTCTTTACCACTGAGCCGCCAGGGAAACCCAATGAGTGTCATGGAGAAAACCAAATCAGGGTATTGATATAGGGAGTGCTGGAGGCTGGGATACATTGGGGTTTCAATTACATCTCATCTGAAGGATGCGATACGGAGCATGTTACGTGGATATAGGAAGGTGGGGAAGGGGTCTAGGAAAAGTCACTGCCCTGATTCCTGCAGCTGCAGTTACTGTTATAGCTCTTGTAATGATCCGAAGGAGCAACTCTGACGTCTACAACTTCATACCAAAGTCTTCCAGGGGCATACCTCCATGGTTGTGCTCTATAACTGAGCCACAGAAAGCTCTATCTTGAGCTGTCAGTTTCTTACAGAGGCCCTGGATATATCAGTATTTTATTTGAATGTTCTTGATTAAATTCTTTCTCTCCATTCTCTTCCTGACTGTGACACAGGTGCTGGATGTCTGGGCTGGAAGGCAATCTTGAACACCACCATCCTATGCTTAACTCAGTTATCACTCAGCTCATCTCCTGATACTCAGTCATTTTCTCCAGGCTGCACTTCTGCACCTCATCTTCTTCCCTTAAGGTGAGGGAATTAATTCCATATCCAGAACTCTACCCAGGCAATTGAAGTGGTAACTTTTTTCCTGATAGCCTAGTGTATTATTAATACAGAACCCTCATTTTGTACCTACTATTGTTCTTTTTCATTACCCACTTATATGACAGTATTTATTTAGCACCTATTTCATGTCAAACTTTGATTGATACTGGATATGTGGTGGGGAAAGAAACAGATCTGTTTCCTGCCTTTATAGTCTGCAGGAGTGACTTTGAATGCTTATTCCATTGATTCTTCCTACACCTACACTACCAGCCAAAGAATAGGTACATTGCTTGGACTGCATTGTCTTTTTTTGCAACCTTTGTAGAATATAGTATCTATGCTTGATGATTGTATCTCATCAATGATCTTTATGGTGATTATGGTAAGGTTCTTCAGCATCAACCCTTTCTGATTTCAGAATTTGATTTCTGTTGTATACTCAATGCTATTCAATTTAAATTCATTGCATTATAACAATGTAATCTTAATAAAATTAGAGGTTCCTATATGGTCTAGGCATTATAAAGTAACTGTATTCAAACAAATCAAGTCGATAACCAAGAATAATTAGAGAGAAAATATGAGTTTTTTTTAAGGGAATGAAATTGTAACCAATATATAACATAAAGCAAAATGTTTGACATTCTCTTTGCCATCTATCTCTTATTTCCTTCCACATACTACATAAACCTGAAATAAAGATTTCTTCTTTTCATTCATCCCTCAAGTCAGGTACTGTACCTGGGCCTCACACATCTTTTGTCTTTCCCGCCTTCTGTGCATGACTTGTTTGTTATTATTGTCAGCCTAAGCTCTCTGGCTTACATTTTATTTCTCACTTAAGCCACTACTTGGATTCTATGCAATTGTGGTTTGTTTGGTGTTTTGTTTAGTTTTGTTGAGTGGAGAAAACTTTATTGTAGGGCTAAACAAGGAGACGGAGAAGGCAATGGCACCGCACTCCAGTACTCTTGCCTGGAAAATCCCACGGACGGAGGAGCCTGGTAGGCTGCAGTCCACGGGGTTGCTAAGAGTCAGACACGACTGAGCGACTTCACTTTCACTTTTCACTTTCATGCATTGGAGAAGGAAATGGCAACCCACTCCAGTGTTCTTGCCTGGAGAATCCCAGGGACGGAGGAGCCTGGGCTCCTCCTCCAGCCTGGGCTGCCGTCTATGGGGTTGCACAGAGTTGGACATGACTGAAGCAACTTAGCAGCAGCAGCAAGCAAGGAGAATGTGGTGGCTTAGGCTCAAAAACCTGAACTCATGTAATAGTAGTTATTAAACTTTAGTGTGCCTCAGAATCATGAAATTCTTGTTTAGAACACAAGTGACTCACCTCCAGAGTTTGATACATGAGATCTGGATTGGGGCTCAAGAATTTACATTTCTAACAAATTCCCAGTTAGTACTGTTACTGCTGGTCCAAAACATTTTGAGAACTACAATATACTCTACAATATATACCCTACAATATAGGAATATCTGGCAGCTGTTCCAGCAAATAATTTATCCCTAGGTAAGAAGCCTTTGTTATACCCTGTATATAAATAACATTAGATGATTTCCTTATATGGTAATACAAAGCTTAAGAATTTATGAGTCATCTTCTGTCAGCATATTTAACATCCAGTAGGTAGGGATATGTGTCTGATAGACCCTGGTATAATGCACAAAGAATAAAGGAAATGTTATTTTTAGCTTGATTACATATAAAGGAGACAGAAAAGTGGGGTTGGTATGAAGCTCTGAAGCCAGGTTCTCTGAGATTTGGTCCTGCCTCTGCAGAATTTCTGGAAGACCCTGGGAAAGTTAGTCTCTTGTGTCTCAATTTCTTTCTTTTGAAATGAAGATAACGGAAGTAGCCATCTGTAGTTGTCGTGAGGCTCAAATGATTTACTGTGTATAAAGCTTTTGAAGAATGACTGGTGTGTTGCACACACTCTGACGTTACTTATTACCATCAGGAATTTGTTGTCTTCTCTATTTTACCTCATGGGCTTCCCTGGTGGCTCAGATGGTAAAGAATCTGCACTGCAGGAGACCTGGGTTCTATCCATGTAGGGAAGATACCCTGGAGAAGGGAATGGCAACCTTCTCCAGTAGTCTTGCCTGGAGAATTCCATGGACAGAGGTGCCTGGTGAGCTATAGTCCATGGGATCACAAAGAATCAGACATGACTAAGTGACTAACATTATGTTATCTCATTCAAACCTAAAGCTAATTCTTTTAAAAGGTAGGCACCCATGTTATTCTCATTGAGAAGACTAGGAAACAGAAGTTCAGAAAGGTTAAATAAAGAATCCCCAGCTGGTAAAATCTCTGGCCTTGTGTTATTTCACCAGTGTTTTCCCAAAGGAATAATTTTCTCCCATAAGAAGGATGATACAAGGAAGTTAATTTCAAAAGTACATCTGAATGTAATTGAAAAATTATTGGGCTGGCCAAAAAGTTCATTCAGATTTTCCTGTAACATCATATGGAAAAACATGAATGAACTTTTTGGCCAACCCAATACTTGCTTGATCAGGATGGTTGGTGGAAAACTAGAACAAAAAAATTCATAATTCATATGAAAACACAAAAGACCCTGAATAGCCAAAGCAATCTTGAGAAAGAAGAAAGGAGCTGGGGAAATCAACCTTCCTGACTTCAGACTATACTACAAAGCTTCAGTCATCAAGACAGTGTGGTACTGGCACAAAAACAGAAATATAGAACAATGGAACAAGGTAGAAAGCCCAGAGATAAACCCACACACCTATGGGCAACTTATTTTTGATAAAGAAAGCAAGAATATACAATGGGGAAAAGATAGTCTCTTCAATAAGTGATGCTGGGAAAACTGGAAAGCTATATGTAAAAGAATGAAATTAGAACACTTCCTAACACCATACACAAAGATAAACTCAAAATGAATTAAAGACTTAAAAATGCAAAATAAGAAACTATAAAACTCTTAGAGGAAAATGTAGATGTTGAGGTCCTTTAATGGACCGGAACCTGGTGGTTTGGAGTCAATGATGAGAAAGTGAAAGAAGGAGAGAGGCTAATATTTCCTGGGTTACGCAGCTGGCTTTTGAGTTCCAGGAAATCAGCCAGAAATAGACAGATAGAGAGAGAGAAAGAAAGAAAGAAAGACATGGGGACCCAAGCTCTGATGGAGCAAAGGTGTTTTAATCAACATGGTGTGGGCATATATACTGTAGTTATTCTCAACAAAGATAAAGATTAAAATTCCAGACTTACAAAACATGGGCAATCCATATTAAAGAAAGAGAGAGTTGTTAACAATCACTTTTACCGTATGGTTCACAAGAAGGAAGAGGGTATTTATCACCATATTGAAAAACTAACGAAGGAAATGCTTGGATCCCTCAGCCCCAGGAGAGGCTTGCCTCTCCTCTTAATTCCTGAATATTCAGGAATTAATAAGGAACAGAGGATTCCTGACAGATCCAAGATAGCACACAGGAAGCCTCCTGTTAAATGCTTCCTGACACATAGATAGAACAGTCTATGACATAAATCACAGCAAGATCCTCTATGATCCACCTCCTAGAGTAATGGAAATAAAAACAACAATGAACAGGTGGAACCTGATTAAACTTAAAAGATTTTTCACAGCAAAGGAAACTATAAACAAGGTGAAAAGAAAACCCTCAGAATGGGAGAAATAATAGCAAATGAAACAACTGACAAAGGAGTAATTTTCAAAATATATAAGCAGCTTATGGAACTCAATACCAGAAAAACAAACAACCCAGTCAAAAAGTGGGCAAAAGGCCTAAACAGACATTTATCCAAAGAAGACATACAAATGACTAATAAACAAATGACAAGATGCTCAACATCGCTCATTATTAGAGGAATGCAAATGAAAACTACAATGAGATATCACCTCACACTGGTCAGAGTGGCCATCACCAAGAAATCTATAAACAATACATGTTGGAGAGGATGTGGAGAAAAGGGAATCCTCTTACACTGTTGGTGGGAATGTAAGTTGATATAGGCACTATGAAGACAGTATGATGATTCCATAAAAAACTAGGAATAAAAGTACCATATGGCCCAACAATTCCACTACTGGGTATATATCCTGAGAAAATCATAATTGAAAAAGACACATGTATCCCAATGTTCATTGCAGCACTATTTACAGTAGCTAGGACTTGGAAGTGACCTAGATGTCCGTCAACAGATGAACGGATAAAGAAGTGGGGATACGTATATACAGTGGAATATACTCAGCCATAAAAGGAAAACATTTGAGTCAGCGCTAATGAGATGAATGAACCTAGAGCTTATTGTACAGAGTGAAGTAAGTCAGAAAGAGAAAAACAAATGTCGTAGTTTAACACATATATATGGAATCTAGAAGGATGGTACTGACGAACGTATTTGCAGGGCAGCAATGGAGACTCAGGTATAGAAAACAGACTTACGGACACAGGAGACGGGGAAGGAGAGGGTGGGACAAATGGAGAGAGTAGCATGGAAACAAACACTGTCAAATGTAAAGTGGATTGCCAGTGGAAATTTGCTGTATGACTCAGGGAACTCAAACTGGGGCTCTTTGACACTCTAGAGAGGTGGGATAAGGTGAGAGGTGGGAGGGAGGTTCAAGAAGGAGGGGACATATGTATACCTGTGGCTGATTCATGTTGATGAATGGCGGAAACCAACACAATATTGTAAAGCAATTATCTTTCGATAAAAAATAAATTAAAAAAGGATGGTTGGTGAATTTTACAATCTAATGTTGTTATTTCCACTTTAAAATAGATTAAAGACAAATCATGGAGGCAAGGGTAGAATAGTAACACACTAGTGAGTGTCTAACATTTGCAGACTACCTGTCATATAATAGGTTTTTATAAATATTTGTTGATCTATTGGAATGAATGTTGTTTGGAATTAAAATGATCTAAAATTAAAGATTCATAATATCCAGAGTAGGCGAGATTATAGAGAAAAGGGCATTGATATAGTACTGTGAGGTTTTTGAAGTCAATTTGGCAAAAGCCACCAAATTTTAAATATGTATTTCCTTTGACCCAGAGAGTCTAATCGTCTATCCGCAGGAATACTTTTGTGCCCATAGAGCATGTACAATGATTCTTAAAATTAGCACTATTTGTAATTGTGAAAATTACAAATCAAAATGTTTGTAACTGGGAGAATTATTTAGTAAGTTATGATTACCTATTTTATTGGACACTATATAAAAGTTAAAAAGAATGATGGAAAGCAATAAATATTGAAAGATCTCCAGGAAATGTTAAGTAAAAAGAACTATAACAGAAAAAAGTACAGAATTATCCATTTTGTTTATAGAGTTCAAAACTAAATCTATAGGAAATAAGTAGGAAAATGCTTAGATAAAATTCTGAAAAGTTATATCACAAATAGTTATAGGTATTTACCTCTGAGAAGTGAAAAGGGCTAGAAACAGAGGATCAAGAAGAACTTCATATCATATGCTTGATATGATGATCCACATTAGTTGGATTTACCACAAGTAGTATGTATTAATGTTTACTTTGGGATCAAAAAAGAAAAAAGTAGCTTGCTCAAGAAATATAAGCACTTAAATGAGGGCAACCGATGCTGAAATGCACAAGATAAGCTTTCACAAGCTTTAAAACATGTCTATTCCAGTAATTAGCAGTTATTTTTTAAAATTTCCAAAATTATCATTCCAACTAAAAACTTCACTTGTACTGCTGTTGATTCCCAGAACATTTCCTGTGAGAAGTAAAGAGCTGAATTGGCAGCTGAGTGGAAAGCACACAGTACTAAAATTCTTATAGCCTTAGAGTACCTAGCCAAGAGCGTTTGCCTGGGGACTATTACATCATTTCATGCTTGATTTATAGCAGATTAAGGTGACAGTGGAAAAAAACCCAAATGAAACCAAAACTCCAACAAACAAAAACACCATTATACAGAAAGAGAAACCAAAGACATAGCATTTGTTTTTTTCTCCAAATGAATGGTTATATCAGTGTTCAGTGGGAGACAGTATTAGGTGTGGATGAAAGAAGAAAGTTATTTTCCTGGTTTTCCTCAGTTTCAGTTTGAGAAATGTAGCATGGTATATTAGTTTCTTTGACTGCTGAAACAAAATGTCATAAACCGGAGGCTTAAAACAAACAGAAACTTACTATTTCACAGTTTTGGAGGCTAGAAGCCCCAAATCAAGGTATTGGGAGTGCCATGCTCTCTCCAAAGCCTCTAGGGAGGATTTCTTCCTTGCCTCTTTTAGTTTCTGGTAGCCCCGAGTGTTCCTTGGGCTGTACATGTATCACTCCAGTCTCTGCCTCCCTTTCACATGGTTGTTTTTTCTGTGTTGTCTCTGTCTTCTATACTCTTAAGGACTCTGGTCTGTTGGATTAGGGTCCACCCTAATGACCTCGTTTTAACCTAATTACAAACAAAGACCCCATTTCCATATGTCACAGGTACAGGAGATTAGGACTTAAACATAACTTTTGGGGGAACAGAATTCAACCTGTAACAATGGATTCAAGTGTGATCAATTATTAATAACAGTTATTTAAAATATATGGCATTTGCCTAAGTCTGATAAGACTGATTCAGTAGACTTTAAAGCACCTCATAGTCATTCAATTCGAATAATCTCAACAATAGTCAAAAAAGACATAGGTGACTTAAAAGCATTTTTTTTTCAGGTAAAAAATTTTAGACATAGGTCACTGTGATAGATCTTAGGTCTCAAAGAGAACTGAGAGGACAGAAACGTCGATAAAGCAAGACTACCTGAAAGAAGGAGCTCTCTTAGCACCAGGTGCCCCTGTGAGGAGGGAAACACTGGTTTTCCCTGTGGCTAATTCTCATGATGTAGAGATAAAGGAGCACAAGCTCAAAACCTTAGGAAGAGAAGGCATCAAAGGAAAGAAAAAGAGGAAAAAAAAGATGTAGTTAAAGATGAATTATGAATGTTGGAGGTATGTAACCAGTTAGGAGTGAAAGTTAAAACGGAGAACTATGTCACTTACCATTTTCTGGTTCATTTATATATTTCATAGGTAAAATTGAAATTCAGAGTATTTAACCACATTATTAAGATGCTTTAATATCAAATCAAATCTTCCTTTAGTCAGTAGTGTAAGTAGAATGGAGTGACCACAACATTACTGTGGCTGTGGCCCAGAAAACTCACAAAGTTATTAAGTTACAGAGAAAGTAGAGTGAAGCGATTGAGAAAAGAAAACTAAACAGTAGTGATAGGAGGTATCTTTATTTTCTGCTAACCCATGGATTCTGTGTAATGCCTTAGATTGTGACTAATACTTATATAGTTATGCTTGACTTTATGATTGAAGATAGAATTCCAAAATTGCTTGGTAAATTTGATTTTTAAATGACATGCAGTTCAGCACAGGGAATATAGCTAATGCTTTATAATAACTACAAATGGAGTATTATCTACAAAAATTTTGAATCACAAAGAAAGAAATGAAAGGTATCATATGACCAAAAAAAAAAAAAAAAAACACATACATTTTCCCTGTTGTAATTTGAGTGTTGGGTTTTTTTTTTTAATATTTTCTTCTTATCAATCTACTATAATCCAGGTTATTTCATGGTGAATACTCTGACTCTACCAGATCTGGTAAAAGTTAAAAGGAGAAATTTGTCATAAGGAAGTTTCAAGATACCAGATACAGGAAGTTTCTTTGGGCCGTGTAAGGAAGAGGAAGCTGAAAACCTAAGAGAATTCATTCTTGGTACACTGTCTTTTTTTCCCCAAAGCAAGTCAGCTTTCTGTGCAACTCCACATACATGAATACAGAAGAAATCTTACAACTTTAGAGCATGGGTAACTTACTCTAAAAGAACAAATAAATCTGAGCAACTGTCTTTGAATCCTAGTTCCAAATTCCTCAGGAGGGAGACCATGAATGATTCAGTTTGACTCATGGTGTAATCAAGTTATGGGGGACAGGGTCACAAACCATAAAACAGGGGCTACAGGCTGACTACTCTGGGTGTAGAGGACATCTCTCAATGAAAGAGGGCAAAATCCTTAATCTAAATAAGGACACAGGAATTAGCACTCTATAAACTAATAATTTTCCAATGAGTCAACTCTATTCATGAGGTGCCAAAGTATTGGAGTTTCAGCTTTAGCGTCATTCCTTCCAAAGAAATCCCAGGGCTGATCTTCAGAATGGACTGGTTGGATCTCCTTGCAGTCCAAGGGACTCTCAAGAGTCTTCTCCAACACCAAAGTTCAAGCTGGGAGGGTTTGGGGGGAGGAGGAGAAGGGGACAACAGAGGATGAGATGGCTGGATGGCATCACTGACTCGATGGACGTGAGTCTGAGTGAACTCCGGGAGTTGGTGATGGACAAGGAGGCCTGGTGTGCTGCAATTCATGGGGTTGCAAAGAGTCAGACACGACTGAGCAACTGAACTGAACTGAACCGAAACTAATAATTGTTTCCCAGGTGGCTCAGTGGTAAAGAATCCACCTGCTAAGCAGGAGATGTGGGTTCAGTCTCTGGATGACAAAGATCTCCTGGAGAAGGAAATGGCAACCCAGGTATTCTTGCTTGGGGAATTACATGGACAGGAGAGCCTTGCAGGCTACAGTCCATGGGGTTGCAATAGAGGCAGACACAATTTAGCGACTAAACAACAACAAACTAATAATTAGGCCAGGGATTTCTATTCTTAAGGGTGAATGTTGGTATGGATCTTTTTATAAAGAAACATATTTTTAGTGAATTGGTACTACAAATGTTTTAAGTTAAAATTTTATTGTAAAGTAGAGCATAATTCGGAGAAGGAAATGGTAACCCACTCCAGTATTCTTGTCTAGAGAGTCCTGTGGACAGAGGAGCTTGGTGGGCTGCCATCTATAGGGTTACACAGAGTCGGACACGACTGAAGTGACTTAGCAGCAGCAACAGAATTATATAATAGATGCTTTGCAAAATAATCATTTTTACCTGAAGGAGGTTATTTATTCCTGGCTTACAGATGGGGAAATTAGTTTTTATGCACCAATATTAAACTTATCCAGTTATCTCAAGGGAAAGAGGGACCTGCTTACCAGGAACACCTTTTTCTTTGAGACTATAATGAAGGATGAAAGGATTCATTTAGAGATATAATTAAATGCAGAGGAAATTTTGAAAAAAAAATTTGCCATATCCAGCCAGACTTTGAAATGAATTGTCCTAAAATATATGAATAATTCAAAGTAAAACAACATTGCTTGCTTGTCTGTCTACCTGATTCACACTCCTGACTTTGTCTTTTGGCATATATTACTAGACCTGGGGTAAATCAGCCTCTTTCCATAGCTCTTTTTTTGATACCTTCAGAAGAGTAAATCTCTATCCTGGAAGGAAACAAACTAATTTGTGGATTTATACCCAGTCTTTTGCTTGGGCCTGTTTCCTGTTCCAAGGGGAATAACTTCCCTATATCTTTTTCTGCTCTTAAGAGTGTTTTCATTATTTCATCAGCTAATGGCATAATTTATTTTTATACAAATGCAGATCTTTGCATTTATCTCTATTACAACTCAGCCCTTATCATTCTTGCCCACACAGTTCCATGTCATGCAATAAAGTGTGACAAATGCTTCAGGATTATGAGAAAATCCAACATTTTGGCGATATATATAAGTTGTCCCCATCAAAACCATAATAGGCATTTAATAACTGTGCTAAGGGTTTAAAGTATTTTTTCATCTAAGCTTCAAAACAACTCTTCAAGCAAGATATTCTTATCCTCATTATACTGATGAGGAAATGGAAGCTTGGAAAATTTAAATGACTTCCTTGGTGAAAAGAGTAGTTCAAACCTGGGTCAGCCAGATTCCCTGAACCATGGATTTCTAACCTTTGCATCAAAACCACTTAAGGACTTTGTCGTTGTTCAGTTTCTCAGTTGTGCCTGACTCCTTGCAATCCCTCGAACTGCAGCACGCTAGGCTTCCTGTCCTTCTCTATCTCCCAGAGTCTGCTCAAACTCATATCCATTTAGTTGGTGATGCCATCCAACCATTTCATCCTCTGTCGCCCCCTTCTCCTTTTGCCCTCAATCTTTCCCAGCATCAGGGTCTTTTCCAATGAGTTAGCTCTTCGCCTCAGATGGCCAAAGTATTGGAGCTTCAGCTTCAGTACCAGTCCTTCTGATGAATATTCAGGGCTGATTTCCTTTAGGATCGACTGGTTTGATCTCTGTGCTGTCCAAGGGACTCTCAAAAGTCTTCTCCAGCACTGCAGTTGGAAAGCATCAATTTTTCGGCACTCAGCCTTTGTTACGGTATAAAAAGAAGTAAATGCCAAAGCTCCATCCCACATGTGCTGTCAGTCTTGTTGCAGGCTTGGGTTGAGGAGTGACAGTCAAGAACCAGTGCCACCGTATTCTATTACAATGGGATAACAGAACTTGTGGCACAACACCCCATACTTGACAATTGACTGCTGATTTTTACTTCTAGCTATGACCTATAATCAGTTTTGAATCTAAATGTATTACCATCTAACCGAATTCACACTTTTTGTTTTTCCATATTGTGTGAAAGAATGTCTTGAAAGACTTAGATGTCTTGGAATTTTCTTTTATCATATCAAAGAATAGAGGAAACTTTCTGAAATATTTGCCCTGGGAGCAAATTTCCAGCTATGTCACTACCAGAGATCACATAAAACATTAAAAAGTTGCTACAGAGTGAAAAGAGCTAAACATCCCAGGGTAATATTGGCTTAAAATCATAGTATCTTGGTGAAGAGAGAGGCTTTCACTATCAGAATGACAGTAAGTAAGTCACTTTATCTCTCTGTGTGGGTAGATTGATTTCTCAAGTTTATAAGCCTATGACTAATATAGTTCCCTTGTCAACCCTCTCTTCCCTATCCAAATCACTAATATAAAAAAGAATGCTTTCCTCCACAAGACACCCTCAATATCCACTAGTTCTAAATGGCTTTTCCCTGCAAATAGGCAGTGGACAGTAACAGATACCATGCCTGGTTGAATAAACATATCATTGCAAAATTCAGAAATGTTATTTACTACAATGACTGTATCTGTACTGTTTAGAGTTCTTAAACAGATTTTGTTTTGTTTTTTCCCCTCTTAAAGAGAATGCTTCCATTTCCACAGTTCAGATACTTTTCATTTTAACTCTAATGTTAAGGTCACCCTCAGCACTTTATGTTCTTCGTGTGGGTCTGTGTTCTGGTTTCTAATCTAGTTAACAGTTTTGTTTGCTGGGGGAACTCTCATGATAGTTCCTGCTTGTAATTTCAGCCTTAATATTCTAAGCAGATTTTAGATTTGCTGTTGTGTCACAACTCGTATTTGCAATTTCTTTTAGAAACTAAACAGCAACAACAAAGCACTCTCCAGCATATTTTGCTTGTAAGACGGGAGCCATAGGAATGCAATTCCCCAGTATATCCCTTCTTAGGCGAAAACAGGGCTCCAGTTCATTATTTAAAGAAGCCAGTGTGGATTCAAGTCATTTCCTAGCCTGCTATCATTTGCTCAAAGACCTTTTGCAATGGGTCTTACGTAAGAAGAAATGCAGGAGTTGCTTTGGTGAGATTTAAAGGAACAATTAAGTACAAGCTAGACCTGAATTGCAGCATCATTTGTATGGTGAAACGGGGGGCTATAAATGTATCTGTTTTTTCAGATTGACAGAAGGCTAATGATGAGTGAAAAAGGCCCGACATAGTTGGATTACAGGCTCCTTCTTTGACCTCACCTCTTACCGTTGCCCCTTCCTTTACTGTTCTTCAGCCACACTGACCTCTTTCCTGGTCCTTGAACTTGCCAAGCACATTCCCTTCTTAGGGTCTTTGTCTTTGCTACTGTTTCTGCATGAAACTGTCTTCACAGATAGCCACAGGACTGGCTCATTCTCCTTCTTCAGATCTCCACTCAAATGTTACTCTGGGAGGTCTTTCCTGGCCATTCTAACTAAAATAGCACACTGCCTCCCCACTTCCTGCTCCTTTACTTTTCCTAGTGGCAATTATACTCTTGCACGTTATAAATTTAAGGCTTTTTTTTTTTTTTTTTTTTTTTGTCGCTTTATCAGAATACAAGCTCCAGTAGGGCAAGGGGTATGTGGGTTGTGTTCACATAGCATCTTTGGGGTCCTACCAAGAATGGCAAACAGTAGGTGCTCAGTAAATATTTGTTGACCCAATGAATGAGGCTCTTCGGGATGGTGGAAATTGTTTCTCGTTTGCCTGGCACTGCCGCCAGTCCGCAGGCATCTGGGCACCTCATCCCACCCTCATTTCTTTCCAGCAGAAGTGACTGATTGGAATCAGACTCCCATAACTGCACTGGCGCGAAACGCTGCGTTAGGAACGCGTTGCACCAAACCCTCGGCCTAGCGACCAGGGCAAGTCTCTCTGCGGTGCCAGGTTGTGCGCAGGGGAGACCCTACCCGGCCAGGCTGACTCACTCCCAGCCGCCTCCACGGCGGGCGGCGGCCACGCACACGCCCATCTGCGGAGGGCCCGGCCCAGCTCAAGTTCCCCGCCCGCTCACGCCCAGGGGCCACCGCGGGAATCTCCGAGCACGCCAGTTCGTTTCCCGAGAAGCCCAGGTTCTGTGTAGCCAGTCGTCGGCCGCCCCCGGCGCGCGTCGGTGAAAGCGCAGCCTGGGTGGAGCGGCGCACGCGCAGTCCGGGGGTGCGCGCCAGGCGCCGGCCCTGCACCAAGGCGGTCTCTGCAGTGAACAAGACGCCAGACCCGAGGCCAACTGGGAGGCTGAGTCGGACGTAAATAGGACGTCCCAGCCAGTGTCGCCTGCGGCGCTGAGAAGACGGTGTGACTCCGGAGAGGGTGGAGACGACGACTGTGACGGGCTTCCCGGTTCCCCAAAGTGGGAGTGGTGTGGGTTGCAGGAAGGAGAGAGGAAGAGGAGCCGGAGCGGGCCGCAGCGGCCGACGCTAACGGCCTTCCTGAGCGCTGACAGGCTGGGCCCGCGTCCTGCTCGCTCCACAGTGCGCGCCGCCGCCTCGGGCCCTCGGCCCCTGGGTCCGGACTTGGTGGCAGAGCGTCGGGGCGGAGGGTTTCTGTTGCAGCGCAGGGAAAGGCCAGATCTTCGCCGCCGAGGGATGTGAGTGAGAGCCGAACCCGCACGGGAGGGCCCCCGAGGTCTCAGCCTGGCGGACACTCGGACCTTTGCCTGCTCCAGGGGCTTCGCAGACTGTGGCCAGCCGGAGGCACCGGGTAAGAGCAGTCCCCTCGGGTTTGGGGGCGCGTCGTCGTCACCACATCCGTGCGGCGGGTGAGTGTTATTGCTGCCTGGGCTCCAGGTGGAGGGCACCAGTTGTCTCTCTCGTCCTTTCCACCCCGATCTCCCCTTCCCCCCGCTAGTGTCGGTAAACTCGGCAAGAAAATCCTCCTTTTTAGAAGGAAACCTCGGACGGAGTGTCTTTCTGTTGATATTTGCATCCTTATGTGCCTGATACTCCTCCTCCCCTTTACTTATCTCTCTTTAAAATTTTCTAGACATCTGAACAGCCTAGAAAAGAGCATCTATTTCCCCTGGATTTCTGCGGTAGTAACTGCCGCTTTTTTTTTTTTTTTTTTTCTTTTAGGTTTCAGAAGCAGGCAAGGCAACAAGATGTGATCTGTTTCTCTTCTGCAGAAGAGGCCCTTCCATCCCCTTTCCCCGAAGGTGGGTAAGCGATCCTGACTGCAGTCCTTTTTCTCTGCAGTAAAGACGAGGGTGTCTTGAGGTGTGAGTCCGTGCGTAGGAAGGTTGGAAGCGTGTGTCGACAGGCAGGGCTCATTGTTGCTTAGTTCTTTGAAAATGGCAGTGCTGAACTTGGAATGAACTTGGAGGGTAGTTCTGGGCTTTATTGTTATTCTTTAAGAAACAGTCGTTATTTGTTTCTCTGCTGACCGTACATTGTTTTTCTCTGCAGAGAAAACGTCATCCAATACCCTTTCTCCTCAAGCAACCAAAGATTCTTAATCTTTGAGGGAGGAACATTTTCAAGTAATAAGAGATACTTATTGAGAGGACACGTTAGCTGCTCTTGCTGGGGTTTCTGCTACCGCATAGAATGCTTCCTGGGCAGTTTTATCTGCTTAAGTTTACTTTGTCGGTTGAATTTACCCATTTTGCTTTCCGGTGGTTATTAATCTGTCCGGAGGAACTCTCTTTTCTCTGAATGAAAGGACAGAGGCAGCTGAGTATGTCATAGAGGGGAGGAGAAATGTGGAGGAGGAAACTGCAAGTGGGAATAAGTGATGACGATTGGTTTTGGTTTCATAATAGTTTTGTTGCGCTACTGCAGGTATTCTGATATAACACCCAACGGATATTAAGATGAATAATCAACCTTTTTCCTCCCTTTCCCTTCCCCCTTTACCACTTGGGTATGAGAATCCCTTGCTCCTGTGTGCGCGTATCTTTTAATATGTAACATATCTGCAAACTGGATGTGTCCAGCATTTGCCTTAACATGTATTTACCTGTACAGGAAAACTACAGTACTTGCTGACTAGATAAGCATACAATACTTGTTTCTTTCTCTGAGTGTCCTACGTTTGGAGTATTTAGCATGTTTTAGGAACCCATTAAAGAAGAGTTTGCTTCATTTGCTGGTTTTTCCTAGTGATTTGAGACACGTGTCTCAGGTATAGGAAGGGAACATGGTTTTCTTCTCTACTTCAACTGGCTGTTGCTGAAAGATGAGATGCTTTTTAGACCAAATAGGGAAGGACCTTGACTTTGGGGTCAGATCTGGGTTTGAATTCTGGTGTTCCTGCCTTTTAATAGTGTTATTTAAAATCTCTTTGAGCCTCACTTTCTTATAAGACTGTTGTGGAGTTTGAATAAAATTACGCATGCAAAATAGTACATTGCTTGGCCACTGTGAAAGTCATGGCTATTCTCTTGACTGGGTAGGCATAGAAAGGATGTTAGAGAAGGGCAGGATGACTGCATAAGGTGATCTGCCAGTGACCAGTGTTTCTTCCTTTTTAGTCTAAGGAGAAAAAGGACTTTTATATCTTGAACTGGTTAAGTGGTCTTAGAGCCTTCTTATGGGGAGGTTTGACCCTTATCATCTCTCCTCACCCCCCTGCCCCCTGCATTTGTCCTGCCCCTACCTGCTGTTGTGCTGCCCTCTTGTGGTTAACCACGTTAATAAGAATTTTCTTTTGCTCCGCTCCCATTTTTTTTTCTTCTTTCTTTTCTTTTTAGGCCCCTTCCCTTTGCTCCCAGTTTCTCAAACTGTGCTGGGGTGCCCCAGGGTGCCATTGAACTCAGGCTTGAACTGATAATTTGAGGTAGTTCACAGTTTCAACATTAGATTGACACATTCCTTTCTACAATGTCATGTTTTTGCAAAGCTGTACTTTTAAAGGTTGCTCTGATAAAAAGCAACTACTGTATGAAACAGAATACTGGAATGTGATGTTGTCAAGTTTGATTCCAAGTTTGAGAATTTATACAGTGTCCAACAAACACTAAATTATAAGGACGTTAACACTTACGTGGTTTGAAACCACCCCCACTTAAGTATTTCTTTTGGTCTGGGGGTGCTATGAAAAAATTACTAAGTCTAAGGATTCCCTAAATGGAGAAAGTTTGGAAGCCTTTGCCTTAGTTTTTGGTTGGCTTTCTGATAAAAAAAAATTTAATGGAAAAACTGCATTTTTAAATGTTGGTCACTAATTGATTCCCTTTCCCACCGAAGTTATTGGTACAATTATTGATACAAAGTTAGTACCAGCTGATCACGGCTTCGTATGTTTACTCTCCTATTTAATATCTTCATAGCTACTATCTAGTTCCTTTATTTCACACTGATCCTATTGCTTGTCATTCTGATTACTTTATAGTTTCTCCAGTACTGGTTTTCTATTAGTATTTTTGACCATCTCCTTAAACTTAACTTTGCCCCAAATGAAAATCATCTTCTTATACCCCTTTGTAATTTCCTTCTCTCTGTTGGCCATATAAGCTTTAAATTAGACATAATCTTTAAACTGCCTCTTTCGTTTATCTCACGTACTAATCCATTCACCATGTCCTATTCATATTTCTTTTGTCATCCATACCTTTGCTTCTCCCACTTTTACTACCTAAATCCCAGGACTCATCCTCAGCCTAGAATATTGTAACTCATATCAACCCCTTTGAATCCAGCATCTCTTCCTTCTATAAATACCACTCTGATACTCCTTTTTATGGCACTCTCTTGCTCCCAAATCCTCAGTGGCCTCCCACATTCCACCTATTAAGTTGAGCTTCTTTTTCCTGGCTTTCAAAATATTATGTCATCAGTCCCTGCCCCGTTTATTCAGTTTTGTCTAAGGACCTTCGGCAAGCATCCTCTGCTCTAGTATTGCAAGCTGTGTCTCATACTTCCTAATAACTTCCTAAGCTTATTCTGTTTTTTAACTTTCACACGTTTTCCATCCTTCTTCCAGTAAGTCCAGTTCTGCACCCTACTGCACGAGTCACTAGGTGTGGAATAACTGAGCAGAGCCTCAGTCTCCTCATCTGAAAACTGAGAACTGTACTTTTTCTGTAAGCTTGTAGTGAGAATTAAGAGAGTTGATACATGAAAAACCCTCAGGGATAGGGCCTGGCACATTAAGGACTCCCAGACATAAAGTAAACTCCTTTAACAATAAACTATTGTCATAATTATACAATGCTCTGAATATAATACGCTATTATTATTACAACAGTTTATTACCACTGCTGCTAAGTTAAAAGTTCTACTTCATTCGTGAAATTGTTTCTCACTAACTATTGCTTTTTTCCTCTCTTACAGTTCTATAGTTCTTTTAGTCTTAGCATATCATCACATAGTTTAATTATATATCATATTTTGGTTGTTTGATAATTATTTCTCTGTTAGCCACATCTTTTCAAGTTGATTGTGTATGCATTGAGAAACAGAATTTAGATTAAACTCACACACATACAAACCCACAATGCTGAGTACATGTGGAACATTCAAGAAATGCTGTGTATTAAAAAGGAATTTTAGGCCATTACCAGACAAATATTTATTCATATCTACAACGTAAAGGTACTTTGCTATAGATCCACAAGAGGTGCAGAAAAATGTAAAGCAGGTTCTTTTCCTTGAGGACTTATAATGTAATAGGGGAGATAGGAAAATAATAAAAGTTATATATCTCAGATACCATATAAAGTTGAAGTGAGCAGACAAAGATCCAGAGAAGAGGTAGAATCAAAACTGGGCAGAACTTGATTTTACAAAAGAGGAAGGAACTTGTATAGGAAGTAAAGGCAAAATAAGCAGGACAGGATCAGAGAACAGTACATAACAAGTTGACTGAAATGAAGGTTTCTGTCAGAGAGTAGAAAGAAATCAGGTGAAAATGTTTGGGGTTAGATGGATGGATGTCTTTAAGTGCAGGGTTAGAAGAGTATATTTTGATTCATAGGTAATAGACAAGCTTTAAAGGTTCACAATGAGAAAAAACTTGCTTAAAAAAAGTATTTTAAGAAAATCACAGTGGCACCAGAGCTGGGTAGAGTATGAGGTGGAAAGAGAAGTCATAGACCTAGGAAAATCATCTAGGCCTGAGGAAATGAGGATTTGAATTTAGTAAAAATAAGCCTGGAGAGATGTCACACAAGACTTTGTTCTGGACTGGATAAGAAAGGAAGATGTAGTGGAGGGAAGGAGAGGAGTAATTAGAGATGACTGAAGTTTTGATCCACAGTGACAAGAAATTAGAGTGTCGAAACTCTTAAGCTATATGAGAACATGTGCATTAGGAAACCTAGAGAGGTTTAAAAATATGGCCAAAGTTACTCATTTAGTTGGTGACAAAAAAAAGAACAAGGGTTTAATTAATGACTGTACTGACAGAAATAGGTATGAAATATTAGCTAGTTGAAGGGGTACAGACATCTGGGCTTGTGTAGTTTGGATTTGTTGAGTTTGAGGTGACAGTGAGATAAGCAAGTACAGACATATCACCAGACTGTGGGACAATGTGAATAGAACCTAGTAAAGAAATTTAAGGCTGAAATTATTGTGCTTAGAGAGAAAAGCAGGGGATCTGAGATTGAGCCTTGGGAACTGCACATAATTGGAGAGTGAGTGAAAGAAGAGGAATTGGCAAAGGTGACAAAGACAGGGCAGATAATATGAGAGGCAAGTGAGTGGGAAGGTTAAGGTGTGAATGTTTATCAAGTTGATCATGGTTGATCACTGCCAAAAAGTGAGAAGAATCAGAATTGAAAAAGGTCTTATAAATGTTTACTGGTGTTTTTCCTAATATAAAACCTAGAAAAGCAGAACAAAGAAGAAAATTGCTTATGGTTTTCCCATACATAATTAACCACTGCTATTATTTTGTTCTCTCTAGTATAACAACCTTTGGATTTGATTTTTGGTTGATTGACGGAGACTTTTTTTCAAAGCTGTCCATCCCTGGGACTAATGATGAGAATTTTAGACATAATAAAGACCAGAAGGTAGTTTTTGAAAGAGTGTTTGTCATTTATCTGTGTCCTCTCATATTGTACTACATAGGCGCCCATATTTCTTATGGGCATTAGCCCTGCATTTGTGTTATTTGAATGAGTGGACATTAAGTGGTTAGTGTTAAGGCATTTAGTGGTCTGTCAGGGTAGACAAATGACTGTTGGTGCAGTTGTATTGGTAAGATCTGGATAAAATGATAAGGGTATTAATTGCTAAAAGGAAAGAGAAATTCTTATAGATAACTTGGAATACTGAAGGTAGCAAATTTTAGGAGTATTCAGATTAGGAGAATTGGAAAGGGTAAAAGTGTTATCTGTTTTTGAAACCTGTATGATGTAGCTACTCTGGAGGTGACTGAGGTAGAGATAGTCCATGGGCTCTTTGTTTTGCTTGAATGCATATTTTTATCTTCCCAAGAACATTTTTCTGCCTTCTTTGTTGATATCAGTCCTCGAGAATAGGGCATTCATTATTGATTACTAAATTATTTTAGTTTAATAAATTCTGATTATGCAGTATAATTCCATTAGGTAATATTTTTATAATATAAAAGGTAGTATAATGTGAGAAAGTATATTGTTTTGGAAATCGGGATCAAAGACTCAGTGCTGTTAATATGCTGTGTGACTTTGAGCAAATCACATAATCTATGAGTCAATGAGGGAGTTTTTAAAAAATTTAAGAGATAAATGGCTTAAATGTTTGTAACAGAAAAACAGCAGCCTTTTGCCTCTACCCGCTTCTCCCCCCATCTCTTATTTATGTTTGTCAGGAAACCACTTATAAGTCTTATAAGAGTGTCTTCTGGTAACTTACCTCTATTTTCTAAATAACACAACCTACCATCAGTAGACCCTCTCCTCCAATTCTGTATCTGTGTCTGTACTCTGCCCTTTCCCCCCCTTTACAATGTATAGGCTGTTCAGTGTCCCATCTAAGGTTTCTATTTGGGTAGAAGAACCCATCCCCTTTTACCTTCAAGGACTTTACCATTGTGTTTCTTTCTCTTTTTCTTGCATTCTCCATTTTTTCATCTACTGGATCATTTCCATTAGTATGTATTTTTGTTGCTATTGCTATGACAAACCCATCTGAAAACTTAGTGAAATAAAATAGCTGGTTTATTAGACTCAGATGTTTTGAGTCAGTACTTAAGATCAGGCACATCAGGCATGGTTTGTTTCTACTCTTCAGTGTCTAGGACATCAGTTGGGAAGAGCTGCTGGCGGGGATAATGGGAAGGCGGAGGACTAGAATCATCTGGAGATTTCATCACTCATATGACTGGAAGCTGACACTGGCTGTTTGACTTGAGATCTCATCTCAGGCTCTTCACTGGAGCACGTTATCAATACATGTGGCTTGGACATCCTTAAAACATCGGGGACTCAGGATACTTGGCTTTCTTACATGACGAGTCAGGGTTTAAGAGTGAGTGTTTCAGTGAACATGGCGAAGGTAGGGTGAGGAATAGACTCTGTTAATCATGTTACTGAACTGGGTTCATTTGCCTGATGTGCAGCAAGACACATGCTGAGATGGAAAGTTTGCAGCAGAGAAAATGTTTACTCACAGGGCACAGCTAAGTGAGAAAACTAGAGAACAAATCTCAAATTTGTCTCCCTAAAGGTGAAGGTTTTGAGATATTTAAGGGATAAAGGAGCAAGGTGGTCTGAGGCATGGGGAAGGGTGATTGGATGCAGGAAAAAGGTATAGTGATTGAAGTTCTCCAAGGAACTGAACTACATGCTTCTTCATGGGGTGCATGTTCAGAAATTGGTGGCATTAGCATGATCTGAGGGTGGAGTTTTTGGCCTTCTGACATCAAAAGGTGATCCATTGGATACTCAGGTAGGCCTAGTTGAATAAGATTGGTGGTCTCAGCTGGTTTGAGCTGGTCAAGATCTAGCTCTGAGTTCCTGAAAAACAACTTAAGCAACCATTATTATAGTGATTCATACATCAAAGGTGTTATCTATGAGAAAGCTATTTGGGAGTTTAGAGATATATTGCTTGGCTAGTGACTGTTAGCTATATGGAGTCTTAAAAAAATTCACTTAGTTATTTTTGACTGTGCTGGGTCTTTGTTGCTTTATTCAGGCTTTCTCTAGTTTCCTTGAGTGGGCTACTCTCCAGCTGCAGTGTACGGGCTTCTCATTGCAGTGGCTTCTCTTGTTGCAGAGCATGGGCTCTACTGCACATAGGCTTCAGTAATTGTGGAATGTGGGCTCAGTAGTTGTGGCTTACGGGCTTGGAGCATGGGCTCAGTAGCTGTGATGCACAGGCTTAGCTGCCCCACCGCATGTGGAATTTTCCCAAATGAGGGATCGAACCAGTGCCCCTTACACAGAAAGGCGGATTCTTAACCACTGGACCACCAGGGAAGTCCTGGAGTTTATTTTTGTATATGGTATTATGATGTTTCTAATTTCATCATTTTACATGTAGCTGTCCAGTTTTCCCAGACCACTTATTGAGGAAACTGTCTTTTCTCCATTGTGTATTCTTGCTGCCTTTGTCATAGATTAGGTGACAGTAAGTGTGTGTCACCTGGTAGATGTTTTGTCAGTGTCCATTTTATGCTGTGCACTGCATATATTCCTGGAGAAGGAAATGGTAACCCACTCCAGTATTCTTGCCTGGAAAATCGCATGGACAGAGGAGCCTGGCAGGCTACAGTCCATGGGGTCACAAAGAGTTGGACACGACTGAGCGACTAAACCACTGCATATATTATTAAGGATAAGTCAGTGGACATCATCTTTAATATCATGGTATTCTCTTGCCTGAGTATACTAAGGATCCAGATGTAAAGAGAAGTATAACGTGGCAGTGAAATAAAGGCATATACTCATTGAAGAGATTGTTTCTTAGGAACAGTTACAGTAACTTTAAAGTAATTTTTAGATTTGTTATGCCTTTTAAGAGTTTCCTTTTTAAAAAAAAAATTTTTTTTTCAAGCATGCTTCATTGGGCTCAGTTTTTATAAATGTTCCATATGTGCTCGAAAAATATATTGTAGGTGGAAAGTTGTAATATATTTGTCTTTTTTCTTGTGGATTGTTTGTCTTTTATCAGTTTATGGAGCTCTTTGTGTATTAGAGAGATTCTTTGATAAATGAATTGCAAATATTTCCCTCACTCCGTTTGTCTTTTGATTTTGTTTATGGTCCCCTTTCTCTAGAGAAATAAAAAATTCAGTATAATGGATCTTTTTCTTTATTGTGGAGGTAGAAAACTTAAATGACTAAAGTGTCATTAATGAATATAAAGGGGCTTGTTATGGAATATAGTAGGGAGAAGTGGAGATTATGGGGAACTGCCTGTCCTGCCTAAGGCATTGAAATTGAAGTGAGAATAAGAAAACTACTTTATTAGTCAAGGAAAACAGGGACTCAGACACTCAATTTGTGTGACTTTTGTAAAATGGATTTTGAGTTTTCCATTTTGTGTAAGAACGTTTTTCCATTCCAAGTAAAAGTTCTCTCAAAGATTCTTCCAGTATTTTTGTTGTTTTGTTTTTTGCATTAAAAAATGTAATTCATATATAATTTATTATTTATTTATTTTTGGTTGCACTGGATTTCCATTGCTATGCATGGACTTTCTCTAGTTTCAGTGAACAGGGAAATCCCATGGACAGAGAAGCCTGGCAGGTTATTGTCACAGGGTCACAAAGAGTTGGACACAACTTAGTGACTAAACAGCAGCAATATAGTTATAGCATATTTTCTCCAGTTGTACTGTCAGTTATGCCAGTACTTTTTATAAAACTAAATATCCTTTTCTATTGCATAACAATGTCATCAGATTACACTATATACTTAGATTTATTTCTGGATGCTCTTTTGGTTCACTGATCTGTCTAGTGTATACCAGTACTATTTTGGCTAGAATTGTTTTATATGTTCTTTTCCATTATGGTTTATCAACTGTATTCAGTATAATTCCCTGTGCTATATATTGGGACCTTGTTTTTTATCCATTCTAAATGTAATATTTTACATCTGCCATCCCCAAACTCTTAGTCCATCACTCTCTCTTCACTCCTCCCTGTTGGCAACCACACATCTGTTCTGTATATCTGTTAGTCTGTTTGGTAGTTGGTTCACTTGAGCCATATTTTAGATTTAACATGTGATACCATATGCTATTGATATTTGTCTTTCTCTTTCTGGCTTATTTCACTTAGCACGATAATCTCTAGTTTTATCCGTGTTAGTGCAAATGGCATTATTTAGTTCTTTTTTATGGCTGAGTAGTATTCCATTGAATATATGTACTGCATCTTCTTTATCCATTCATCTTTTGATGGACATTTAGGTTTCCATGTTTTGGCTGTTGTGAACAGTGCTGCTATGAATACAGGGGTGCATGTACTTTTTAAAAATAAATGTGGAACATTTAATCATGTTTTAATTATTTAGTTATTTTTGACTGTTCTGGGTCTTTGTTGCGGTGTGCAGGCTTTCCCTAGTTGCAGTGAGCAGTGGTACTCTCTAGTTGTGGTGCGCAAGCTTCTCCTTGCAGTGGCTTCTCTCCTTGTGGAGCATGGACTGTGAAGTGCTCACGCTTCAGGAGTTGTGGCTTGTGGGCCCTAAAGAGAGGGCTTGGTAATTGTGGCACATAGACTTAGTTGCTCCACAGCATTTGGGATCCTCCTGGACTAGGAATTGAAGCAGGGTCCCCTGCTTTGCTAGGCAGACTTGTGACCACTGGATCACCACAGAGGCCTCTGCATTTATTTTTTTGAATTATAGTTTTGTCCAGGTATAATGCCAGGAATGGAATTTCTGGGTTATATGAGAATACTGTTTTTAGTTTTCTGAGGAACTGTCACACTGTTTTTCATCATGGCTGTTCCAGCTTACTTTCCCACCAACAGTGTAGGAGGATTCCCTTTTCTCCAGCTCCTCTCCAGCATTTGTTATTTGTGACTTAGCAGCAGCAGCAGCAGACTTTTTAATGATGGCCATTCTGACTGGTGTGAGGTGGTACCTTACTGTAGTTTTGATTTGCATTTCTGTAATAATTAGTGATGTTGAGCATCTTTCCATGTGCCTACTGGCCATCTGTGGGACATACACATTTTTATATGGTGGGATTCTTGTTACTGTTAAGATACTGTTAAGATACTGTTCCTGTTCATTAATCCAGAGAAAGGGTTATTTTATACTATTACAGCATTTATAAGTGTATTTCAAATAAAGAGTCTGTAAATGCACAAGTAAAGAAATATCAGTAAATAGTCAGTGACTTTTTGTGTATCATCTTGGTTTAATGTGTCAACTTCATGGGCTTCCCTGGTGACTCAGTGGTAGAGAACCCACCTGCCAATGCAGGAGATGTGGGTTTGATCCCTGGTCCTGGAAGATCTCCTGGAGAAGAGGATGGCAATCCACTTAAGTATTCTTGCCTGGGAAATCCCATGAACAGAGTTCCCCAAAGAATCAGCCATTACTTAGTGACTGAATGACAATGTCAGTTTCACAAACACTTGCAAGTTTTGGATAATGTAAGTATATAGCAGTTCCCCTCTCTCAACCAAATTACTTTGGTTTTAAAGCATTAAAACCCCTTCTGTTTACAAAATTTAGCCTGAGACTTTAGACTAAACGTGCCACTACATGTGGAGATCCTTACTCTTGATCAGTGATGCTTTTAAGGAAAAATTTTGATTAAAAGGGGAAAATGTGAAATAAAATAGAAACCTCAGCTAAAATTGGGACAGGCCTGTATGGGGAACTCTCAGGCCCTGCCATGCATCTACCCAGGTAAACTGAAAATTGTATGCTTCCATTATTGACATGAAGGGAGTTTCCCGAGTAGTGCAGTTGGTAAAGAATCCACCTTCCAAGTGAAGGAGATGCAAGAGACACGGGCTTGATTCCTGGGTTTGGAAGATCCTCTGGAGAAGGAAATGACAACCCACTCCAGTATTCTTGCCTGGAAAATTCTATGGACAGAGAAGCTTGGCAAGCTATAGTCCATGAGGTCATTAAGAGCTGGACATGATTAAGCACGCACACATGCTATTATTTATACCATTATAACTCCAAAGACATAACCTATTTTAATGTAACCAATGACCTTAAACTAGCTTTCATTTACCAAAATTTAATCCTGTTGAATAGATCATGTGAACTTGAAAAGCATTTTGGGTTATGTTCTATGATATTTCTTTAATTAATGTAAGTGGTTATTTGTTTTTAAGCAAATTAAATAGAACTCTTTTACAAACAAATTTTAGCAATACCATCTGAAGGTAGAAAAGAAAACAAAACCCACATGTCTACAACACCTATATACACACATGAGCACTCAGATAGATGCAAACAGGAACTGTTTGATTTGAAATTTTAGCCATATGCTGATACAAACCCACAAGAATAATAGATTCAGAATGTATTTGTGTCCTGTAAGGGTCTTTTTAGAGCTGTTTTTGGAGTCAGTTTATTTCTTAGAAGCTTCTGCATGCCAATCAAAAAATGCTTTTTATTGTCTCACAAGAGGTTTGGAATCCTCTTTTTAGGTGGACTTATTTAAAACAAATGTTTCCCCTTTGAACGGGAAGGGTCGCTTACCTAACAAAAGGAAACAGAAAGCAAGTTTTCTCCTAGAGGTTTGGAGTGTATGTCTGCTACCAGAAATCTAGGGCAGCTGTTATTTAACACTTTTCTTCTAAATATTTATCTGCTTAAGTTAACTTCGAAACAGTAATTAGGATTATAGCATTTGAATCTTCAGAGGGTCCAATTTTAAAGGGGTAGGTTTTTGCAGAGGAAGAAAGAGTCATGGAGGTGGGGCCTGAGCACAAAATGGCTGCTGGGATGCAGTCTGAGACAAATGGGTGATCAGGGAAGATACACACGATGGCTCCTGAGACAAAGAAGTTGGGGGAGGGTGAGGTGCAGGAAGCTTCAGAAGCCATTTTGTTCCTTTCTATTTTTTTTTGTTGTTGTTGTTGTTTCATCCAATTTAGAAATGTTATCTTACAAAATGGAAATTTTAGAGTTTTGTGTACATTTGAATTTGTTTTGTTTAATTATAGAATTGTAGTCCTCCACTTTAATCTTAAGCAGAACAAGTTTGGGGAGATTGAAAATTCCCCATACAGCTCATTGTAATTCTGATTACTTATAGTTTGTTCAGGTCACTTACTTAAAAGTGCACATGCTGGGGTCCATGGTTTTTAAACATTAAACTGTCCAGAGTCCTGAAAGGCGGGCTCTACTTAGAGCATTTAGACGACCAGAATCTGCCCCTCTCCAAAACCCTGCACTACTGCACACTGTAGAAAGCAACTGAGTACTCTCCAAAGTCAGAGCCTCAAACCTGAAAGGACCAAGCCTTTCCAGATACTGAGTTAAGTCAGAAAGCTCAAAATGCAAAAAGAGCAGAGCTTGGAACCTGAGAGGACACTTACTTACCAAACTTCGATGCGTGAAACAGGGCTCTCAAAGCTGATCCACTGGGACAACCCAGAGGGATCGGATGGGGAGGGAGGTGGGATGGGGGGTTTGGGACAGGGGGACACATGTATACCAGTGGCTGATTCATGTCAGTGTATGACAAAAACCACCACAGTGTTGTAAAGTAGTTAGCCTCCAATTAAAAAAAAAAAAAACAAAAAAAAAAACCTGGCAGTAGCTCATGGAAGTGATGAGCAAAAGGGGCTTGGTGTTGGTACCTTGCTTGATTCCAGGATTCATTGTCTCAGGGTTCACCTGCTTTGGGTCCCACTTCTGACACCAAAAATGTCAGCTTTAATTATACAATTGCCATTTATTTTACCAGCAAAGTTGGTTTATTTGGAAAGAGCCAAAGGAATTGCAGTTTTTGAAATGCAAGCTATGGTGAACCATGGGCAAATTTAGATAACAAAGAAGGGGCACTTACTTTTATAAGGTAAAAGGGGAACTTTTTAGAGGGACTCTGTTAACCAAAGAGTCTGTTGGCAGAAGCTGGAAATTCAGAGTATGGCAGATTCTCATTGGTGGGCATCTGTAGCCTGATTGGCTGGGCTGTCATGGAGCAGAGAGAATTTTTCTTCCCGCTGGTTAGTAAAGTAGAGGCACCTTTCTGTCAGAAATGTAGGCATGTCTTTTCCTGCTTGGAGCAATGGATGATGCATGGTAGCGCCTAAGAGCTCCCTCTACAGGCTGTTCCTACTCCAAATTTAGCTGAGATTTCTTTAGTTAATTACACACTTAATGTAATAGTCTTTGCCCCTTCATGGATCACAGCTTTGTCCTGGCAAAGGGGTTTGCTTAGCTCAGTGAAGCTATGAGCCATGCCATGCAGAGCTGCCCAAGGTGGGCAGGTCATAGTGAAGAGTTCTGACAAAACATGTGCCTCCTCCCACTGGAGGAGGGAACAGCAAACCACTCCAGTATTCTTGCTGTGAGAACCTCGTGAACAGTGTGAAAAGGCAAAAGAAGACCTGACACCGGAAGATGAGCCTCCCAGGTCGGAAGGTGTCCAATATGCTACTGGAGAAGAGTGGAGGACAATTACGATAGCTACAAAAAAAAAAAAAAAAAAATGAAATTGAAAGAGGAGAGTGAAAAGATTGGCTTAAAGCTCAACATTCAGGAAACTAAGACCATGGCATCCAGTCCCATCACTTCATGGGAAGTAGATGGGGAAACAGTGGAAACAGTGTCAGACATTATTTTTCTGGGCTCCAAAATCACTGCAGATGGTGACTGCAGCCATGAAATTAAAAGATGCTTACTCCTTGGAAGGAAAGTTATGACCAACCTAGATAACATATTCAAAAGCAGAGACATTACTTTGCCAACAGAGGTCCGTCTAGTCAAGGCTGTGGTTTTTCCTGTGATCATGTATGGATGTGAGAGTTGGACTCTGAAGGTAGCTGAGTGCCGAAGAATTGATGCTTTTGAACTGTGGTGTTGGAGAAGACTCTTGAGACTCCCTTGGACTGCAAGGAGATCCAACCAGTCCATTCTGAAGGAGATCAGCCCTGGGATTTCTTTGGAAGGGCTGATGCTGAAGCTGAAACTCCAATACTTTGGCCACCTCATGGGAAGAGTTGACTCATTGGAAAAGACTCTGATGCTGGGAGGGTTTGGGGGCAGGAGGAGAAGGGGACCACAGAGGATGAGATGGCTGGATGGCATCACTGACTCAATGGACAAGAGTTTGAGTGAACTCCGGGAGTTGGTGATGGACAGGGAGCCCTGGCATGCTGCAGTTCATGGGGTCGCAGAGTCGGACACAACTGAGTGACTGAACTGAACTGACAAAAAAAATGAAGTGACCGGGCCAAAGCAGAAATGACACTCAGTTGTGGATGTGTCTGGTGGTGAGAGTAAAGTGAGATGCTATAAAGAACAATATTACATAGGACCTGGAAGCTTAGGTCCATGAATCAAGGTAAATTAGATGTGATCAAGCAGGAGATGGCAAGAGTGAACATCAACCTCTTAGGAATCAGTGAACTAAAATGGATGGGAATGGGCGAATTTAATTCAGCTAGCCATTATATCTACTACTGTGGGCAAGAATTCCTTAGAAGAAATGGAGTATCCCTTATAGTGAACAAAGGAGTCCAAAATGCCGTATTTGGATGCAGTCTCAAAAATGACAGAATGATCTTGGTTCATTTCCAAGACAAACCATTCAACATCACAGTAATCCAAGTTTGTGTTCTAACCATCAGTGCCAGAAAAGCTGAAATTGAACAGTTTTGTGAAGACCTACAACACCTTCTAGAACTAACGCCAAAAAAGATGTCCTTTTCATCATAGGGGACTGGAATGCAAAAGTCAAGAGATACCTGGAGTAACAGGCAAGTTTGGCCTAGGGGTACAAAATGAAGCAGGGCAAAGGCTAACAGAGTTTTTCCAAGAGAATGCACTGGTCATAGCAAATGCCCTCTTCCAACAACATAAGAGAAGACTACATATGGACTTTACCAAATGGTCAATACTGAAATCCGATTGATTATATTCTTTTTAACTGAAGATGAAGCACCACTATACATTCAGCAAAAACAAGACCTGGAGCTGACTATGGGTCAGATCATGAGCTCCTTACTGTAAAATTCAGGCTTAAAATTGAAGAAAGTAGGGAAAACCACTAGGCCATTCAGGTATGACCTAAGTCAAATCCTTATAATTATACAGTAGAGTTGATGAACAGATTCAAGGGATTAGATCTGGTAGACAGAGTACCTTATAGACAAGGTTCGTAACATTGTACAGGAGGCAGTGACCAAAACCATCCTGAAGAAAAAGAAATGCAAGAAGGCAAAGTGGTTGTCTGAGGAGGCCTTACAGATAACCTGAGGAAAGAAGAGAAATGAAAGGCACAGGTGAAAGGGAAAGATACACCCAACTGGATGTAGAGTTCCAGAGAACAGCAAGGAGAGATAAGAAAGCCTTCTTAAGTGAACAGTGCAAAAAAGTAGAGGATAACAATAGAATGGGACAGACTAGAGATCTCTTCAAGAAAATTGGAGCTATCATAGGACTATTTCATGCAAGGTTGGTCATAATAAAGGACAGAAACGGTAAGGACCTAATGAAGCAGAAGAGATTAAGAAGACATGGCAAGAATACATAGAAGAGCTGTACAAAAAGGTCATTATGGCCTGGATAACCACTATGGTGTGGCCACTCACCTAGAGCCAGACAGCCTGGAGTGTGAGTCAAGTGGGCCTTAGGTAGCATTACTGCAAACAAGGCTAGTGGAGGTGACGGAATTCCAGCTGAGCTATTTAAAATCCTAAAAGATGGTGCTGTTAAAGTGTCAGCAAATTTGGAAAACTCAGCAGTGGCCACAGGACTGGAAAAGGTCAGTTTCCTTCCAGTCCTAGTGAAAGGCAATGCCAAAGAATGTTCACACTGCTGTACAGATATGCTCATTTTACACGCTAGTAAGGTTATGCTCAAAATCCTTCAAGCTAGGCTTCAGCAGTATGTGAACTGAGAACTTCTAGGTGTACAAGCTGGGTTTAGAAAAGACAGAGAAACAAGTGATCAAATGCCAACATTCGTTGGGTCATGGAGAAAGCCAGGAAAATCCAGAAAAACAACTACTTTGCTCCATTGACTACACTTAAGGCTTTGACTGTGTGGATCACAACAAACTCTGAAAAATTCTTAAAGAGATGGAAATACAAGACCCCTGTACCTGTCTCCTGATAAATCTGTCTGTGGGTCAAAAGCAACATTTAGAACTGGACATGGAACAGCTGATAGGTTCAGAATTGGAAAAGGCATATGACAAGGCTGTATATTGTCACCTTGCTTATACTTCTATGCAGAGTACGTTATGTGAAATGTCAGGCTGGATGTGTCACAAGCTGGAATTAATATTGCTGGGAGAAATACCAACAATCCCAGATATGCAGATAATTCCACTTTAATGGCAGAAAGTGAAGAGGAACTAAAGAGCCTCTTGATGAGGGTGAAAGAGGAGAGTGAAAAAGCTGGCTTAAGACTCAACATTCAAAAAACTAAGATCATGGCATCCAGTCCCATAACTTCACAGCAAATAGAAGGGCAAAAAGTGACAGATTTTATTTTCTTAGATTCCAAAATCACTGCAGACGGTGACTGCAGCCATGAAATTTGAAGTCACTCTTTGGAAGGGAAGCTATGACAAACTTATTAAAAAGCAGAGACATTATTTTTCTGACAAAGGCTTGTATAGTCGAAGCTATGGTTTTTCCAGTAGTCATGTACGGATGTGAGAGTTGGACCATAAAGAAGGCTGAGCTCCAAAGAACTGATGCTTTCAAATTGCTGGAGAAGAGCTCTAGAGAGTCCCTTGGACAACAAGGAGATCAGTCAATCATAAGGGAAATCAGCCATGAATAATCATTGGAATGACTGATGCTGAAGCTCCAATACTTTGGCCACCTAATGAGAAAAGAGGACTTATTGAAAAGACCCTGATGCTAGGAAGGATTGAAGGCAGTTGAAGAAGGGGATGGTAGAGGGTGAGATGGTTAGATAGCATCACAGACTCTGTACAGAATCTAAGCAAACTCTGGGGCCTGGCGTGCTTTAGTTCATGAGGTTGCAAAGAGTCCAATGTGACTTAGCAACAACAAATGTCTTTTTTGGCTAGAAGAATTTCAGGGTTTTTATTCAACTCGTTTTTTAGCTGGCTGCATACACCTTTTGTTCAGTTTACTGTGATATAAGAGCAGTGGCTTTTCAGACACATTGGGTCATTCCACAGTAAGAAAGATACTGTATGTTAGGGCCCAACACAGCCACACATACAAAACTATGTAAGTAACTGTAGTAAAAATTTAATAAACTGAAACACAGTTTTAAGTGTTATTTTAAGTAGAAATCTTGCATGTACTCTATTTTCTACCTTGTGAAACTAGTTTTTTCTATTTATATATAGATAATAAATGTTTATTTACCTATCTACAAAGTATAAAGCTGTAGGTTTATATTATCCATTTATCTATGTAAACTATAGATAACCTGTGTACTTTTCAAATAAATGTTAGTCATAACTCACCAATATTCCATGACTACAGTTTGAAAAAGTTACATTAAAATTATAGAAGTTACAGCAAATCCACAGTTAGGAGATGGTGCTCATGGGTGCTTCACTGCTTCTCACTTTTCAGAGAGGGCGCCTACATTCTTTCAGCGCCAATGTACACATTTATGTAGAGTTAGTTTATACTTATTACTCTGTGTTCTGACATTTTCTGTCTGGTTCACTCTTGTCTTAGCTCTTCTTCCAGCCTTTTAAACTGTGATCTTTACCTTCCAGTGAAAACTAGGAAGCTGGCAATTGTGAACTCTCATATATTAACAAACATTGTGTTAATATATGATATTACATTCTGTAGTAGTTTAGATTAGCAAAGTTATAAATTTCAAAAATTTTAGAAGTATATTCTTTCTTATAATACTTTTTTTTCATTGTGGCCTAAAACATATTTATTAATAGGCCCAAGTATCCTTTGCCTCTGAAAAAATTACAAAGTCAAAACTAAACAGACTATTTTTAGCAATCGGTATCTCAGTATACTATCCTATCTGGAAATGATTTAGATATTCAATATATATCCATTATTTAGTTTACATTGGTATAAACTATTGTCTTATTTAAATTTATTTAAAACATTTGTTTGTGATAATTATGCTTGCATTAGACGTGAAATAATTAACAATCAACTTAAGGTATTTTTCTTGAGTTTTGAAGACATGCTTGTTTTTATTAAAGCAATAAACTTAAGCAAGCTTTTATTATCAGAGATTATCCCAGATCATATAAACATGAAAAACATTTGGATTATCTTCTATGTGTATGAGACTATACTTGGTTTGAGGCTTCTCAGGTGACACTAGTGGTAAAGAACCCGCCTGCCAGTGCAGGTTAGGTGTAACAGACACGGGTTTGATCCCTGGGTTGGGAAGATCCCTGAAGGAGGGCATGGCAGCCCACTCTAGTATTCTTGCCTGGAGAGTCCCATGGTCAGAGGAGCCTGGTAGACTGCTGTCCATGGAGTTGCACAGTCGGACATGACTGAAGTGACTTAGCATGCACACATATGCTTGGTTTACATAAATGCTTACTTTTCTCTAAGTCAACTGCATAGAGCTCTTTACCAATTAATTTTAGCGATACCGTCTGGAGGTGGAAAAATAAAAATCTATAATGTACATACATAGATAAAATATGCAGACAGACACAGAGATCTTGGAGCTCTATTCCAGAACTTTGGCCGTGAATCAAGTACAATACAAAACTCACTAATTTATACATAATTGTGTCTTTTGTGGAACAAGTTAAAGATACATACCTTTAAAGCTTTTTGTTAATGTTTATGAAGAATAAAGATTGGTGTTTGTCTTTAACAAGTAACCTTAAGAAGGCTGTGTTCTACAGTTTGGGCACGAGAACGCTTTTAGCAGTTTATATTTTTTAAAAAGTCTCTTTCTATCTTTAGTATCAGGTGAGCCTGGGCATTTTTTTATACACCTTCTTGGATGTTTACATTCAAAGATACAGTAAAGTTTACATCTTTAAGGGACAGAGAAAGAATGCAGGTTTTCTCTTGGCAGTTTTGGAGTACATTTGCCTGTTACCAGAACTTTAGGGCAATTACTATTTATAGGGCATGATATGACCTCAGTCCAATTCACTGTAGGGGAGAAAGCCTCTAATTTCATTCCTGTCATGCCTTGAATATTGGCCTGTAGCTGAGTCATTACCTGATTATTTGCAGGAGGTCCTAGGACAGGTTCTGGCCATCTCTTTGAGGGGTAGTGTTTAGTGCAGGGCCCCCTACATCCAGATGGTCTTCTGGTGGATAGAAGGGATCTTCTGTCAGGGATAGAGAGCTGGGGACAAGAGGTGTGTAAGAGGGAGGAGAAAGGGGGTTTATGTCAGATTTGATTTTTAATTTTGTTCTGAGTTTAATTTCTGTTATCTTGTTAAAGGAATACCTAAGGGTAATCATTATATTTCTTCATATCCACTTTTAACTTTGGTCTTCCCATATGTACCAAATACAGTTGTTTAAGATGAAAAAATCAGAAGGTTTTCCAGTTTGAAGGATCCACTGTCTGAGCATTGAGGAGTAGGATCTTCTTAATAGTGACTTAAACCATAAATAAGCATTTTTATGACTTAACTATGGATGCAAGAGGTGTTCTCAAAGAGAGTATAAAGAATAAGCTCTCACAGTATCCAAAAAGATATCACAAAGATAGTCTAAGAAAGGAAAGTCCTTTGTTGCATAGGTGGTAAGAATTGTGTGCTGAAAACTGTGTTTCTGATTTTCCCAAGAATATAAGACACCTCTGATTACAGATCTGCTAATCTGTGACAGTAGGCTGGTGTTACTGGAATGGGACTTTCCCAGCACTAATAAAACAACAGAGGTTGAGATGACAGAGTCCCCTATGGACTGGGACCCCTTGTGACCAATTACCCTGAGGGCTTACACTGCTGGACAGATTGCTGCTTGTGACTTCATGTCTCAGCACCCCAGTCTATTTGACTGGTCACTAAGTATACCCTGACAAGTGTACTTTTTAGATGGTAGTGATCAGAGAGAATAGTTTCGTTGGACACAAAGCCAAGCTCTCAGGATGTAGAACAAGGTGAAATGAAAGTCCTCATACTCGTCTGATGAGAACTGAACTCACTAGTCTGTGAAAGCTGGTTCAAACAGCATGCTTATGGGGCTTATTTATGCCTGTGTTCTACCCTGTGGATTTTCCTCCTTAGTACAAATGATACAACAGAGCCAAAAAAAAAAAAAATGGTGCCCATCTCTGGGAGGAAAAGGAACAATAAAAGCCAGGAGTGCTCAAATTAAATTTACAATAGTTGCTACACCAAAGAAACTTGTTACACAAATAGTTTCTTTTGTTAGTGTAAATTTAGAAAGAGAAAAAGGGCTGTCATCACTTTTGCTTTCACCGGACCCCCATAGCCGAAGATCAGAAGGCTGACAGTAAGAATCCTTCCCTGCTGCCAGCTCTTGTCAGAGGTTCTAGGATTTCTCAGCAGCAGCAGTCCTGGGAACAGGCAGTTTTCCAGCAAAGAAGATCCTGCTGATTATACCAAAACTGTTGAGGAAGGTAAATTTCCGCTCTTTGTCACTTGGTTCTTTTGGCTGGCCTACTAATCAAATTGACTCAAGACAGATTAACAGAAGAAAAACAAATTTCATTTCATACATACGGAAGTCCCATAGATATAAGACCTAAGAAGTGACCAAATCAGGCTGTTGATATACCCTTTTAAAAAAGGAAACATTTGTGAAGTTTTGATACAACAAAGGGCTTTGGGCTTGGGGTAGCAAATTAATGAAGTAACAAAGTTTATATAGCTTTCTCAACCTTGAATTCCCTGTTTCTGGTGATAAGGATTCCATCTAGCCTCCCAGTATAGGGACTATACCTTCACATGGGAGATTTATTTCACACTTTCAAGAAACATAGGTGGGTCAGAATGGCATATTTTGAGGTGGCATATTTTGCCCTCAATCCTGTTATAGGTAAGGAGAAATCAAATAGCCCTCTTTTCTTATGCTTACTAATGTTTCAGGTTCACATATTTCTTGAGTTTTTTTTTTTTTTCCCCTGCTTAAAAACACCTGGCAGTATCTACTACCATTTACCAATAATTTATCAATTTTGGTGCTTACTACTGTATCTTAAGTACTTTCTATCAGAATTCTCTTATTAAAATGTATCTTTTAATAGTTCTTTTAGTCAGAATATATGTATAGTTTATCTTCATATAGCTTTGAACAGTCTGAGAATACCTTTTTTCACTCTTGAAAAATAGTTTTCTTGATTGTTTTCCAGGCCTCTTAACTGTCTTTTCAGTATTTTTTGTCTTTATCATGCTGCTTTCTGTTTGCATGTCTTAGTATTACCTTCCAGTTTACTACTCTCTACATCTGTTTCTGAGTAGTCATTGTATGACATATTCTGCTGAAATTATTTTCTTTTATAGCTGTTTGTTCTTTTCATGAATGTTAATCTTGCCTTTGTTTCTTTGATCATGACTAATAATTATTGTAAAGTTTCTATCAGACCATATCATTCCTTTCTTTGGTCTCAGGCACTGGTATTTATAGAATTCCCTGTTACTGTAACTTGCAGCCAGGGTGAGAACCATTGTTTTAAATTACTTCAAGATGATGTACAGTGATTGTATCATTATTTTAAAGATGAAGGAAGTCAAAGAAGAATCAAGGTGAACAATGTGATAAGACTAGATAAGGGAGAGGAATTGGGACTAGTAATTCTTAAAGTAGATTATAAATTAAATATTTAAGCATCTATATTCAATGAAAACTTTATAAAGGTATCTTCCATAAGTTCTTACAAGGCTTTTTTTTTTTTTTTCTTGCAGATTAATTCAAACTGGGTTTGTGTAGTTAAGATTGATCAAATATTTTAGATCTACAAATGGTGGTAGTACTGAATACCTTAAAAATATCCTATTTGGGATTTTTGATTATTTATTTATTTTGGGTTGTGTTAGGTCTTCATTGCTGCCTGTGGGCTTTCTCTATGGAGAGTGGGGCTACTCTCTAGTTGCAGATGTGGGCTTCTCATTGTGGAGCAGAGGCTCTAGGCACATGGGCTTCAGTACTTGAAGCCCTCTAGCTCAGTAGTCATAGCCTGTGGGCTCTTGAGCAAGGCGCTTGGTATTTGTGTGCTTGGTTGCTCTGTGGCATTTTTCCAGATCCGGAATTAAACTGCATTCCCAGGTGGATTCTTAACCGCTGGGCCACCAGGGAAGCCCAGCAGCTATCCTTTTTCATTTTTGCTCTTCACCTTTAAGAGTAGCCGTGCCACCATGATTTTCTTATTACTCTCATAATTTTTTTTCCCATAGATGTTTCATTTATATTGGTTTAAAAAGTCAGATCACACAGAAGCATTAATAATGTAGGACAATCCAGTTACAATGAAAACCTCTGTGCTTTCCAACTTTAATCCTTTTCTCCAGAGGGACACGGTTTTAACTCTGTTAACTTCTGGTAGTTCAGTCTCTGTTTTACCTATACCACTATGTTCCTCCTGTTTTCTTCAGATTACAGGTTTCACTATTTTATTTCTTATATTGGCTATCATTGTAACCTACAGTAATATATTTGTGACTTTATTTCTTGTTCCAGCAACCATTGGCATTATTTATTGATTTCTCAATTTCTAAGGTTAGTGCTTCTTTCCCAAGCTTTAGTTTAGCTTCCCTCCATACTTTCACCTCTCAGCCTCTGGTATTTTATGTTAAGACTAACATTTATGTTCTGTTCAGTAACCATAGTTAACACAACAATATTTATATTATACTGAGGATTGTTTATTATAGAGCCTGCTGCTGCTGCTGCTAAGTCGCTTCAGTCGTGTCCGACTCTGTGCGACCCCATAGATGGTAGCCCGCCAGGCTTCCCCGTCCCTGGGATTCTCCAGGCAAGAATACTGGAGTGGGTTGCCATTTCCTTCTCCAATGCATGAAAGTGAAAAGTAAAAAGTGAAAGTGAAGTTGCTCAGTCGTGTCCGACTGTTAGCAACCCCATGGACTGCAGCCCACCAGGCTCCTCCATCCATGGGATTTTCCAGGCAAGAGTACTGGAGTGGGGTGCCATTGCCTTCTCCAATTATAGAGCCTAGGAGTATGCTATAATTTCATCTCCTTTCTTATAACGTTTTCTCCCACTAGAATTGCCTTTTTTTCTTTTCACTGTTTTCCTTTATCATGTCCACTCTGGGTGTTTTGTTTGTTTTGAACTAATCATAACAAGTGGTCTAACACTTTTTTTCTGAAATCTTCCTTCTAGAGCTCCTCTGCTCCTATCTGCTCTTAGTGTGCCTCAGGCCTGACATTCAGCTTTCATCATAACTTAACTTTATTACTTTCCAGGATTAGATCTATTTTCTGAACCTGATATCATCCTCTTTTTGGATTTACTCTTCTGGTGTGGTTTATTACATCTTAAGAAAATACCTTTTTCAATGCTGCTTTTGAGGTAAACTTTGAATTTTTGAATGTTTGGGAACGCCTGTATTCTTCTGGGTAATAGTTCTAAGTTGAAAACCATGCTTGAGATTAGAGAACTCAAAATAATGAAGTCAAATGAAAAGAAAAAGCCATCCTTAACCCTTCAGACGGAGAAGGCAGTGGCACCCCACCCTAGTACTCTTGCCTGGAAAATCCCATGGACGGAGGAGCCTGGAAGGCTGCAGTCCATGGGGTCGCTGAGGGTCAGACACGACTGAGCGACTTCACTTTCACTTTTCACTTTCATGCATTGGAGGAGGAAATGGCAACCCATTCCAGTGTTCTTGCCTGGAGAATCCCGGGGATGGGGGAGCCTGGTGGGCTGCCATCTATGGGGTCGCACAGAGTCAGACATGACTGAAATGACTTAGCAGCAGCAGCAGCAGCAGCAACCCTTCAGATTCTTTACTTCTTAATTACTAAATTCAGCAGATTTTTTTCCTTCTGTTTCTTATTTAACCTCTTCATGATGTTTGATAATTCTTCTCATAGATAATTCTTCTCTTCTGTTTTTTTTTTCTAAAGGGAACCATATTTTTATTAAAATAAACACATAGAAAAATGCACTAATCAATTTTTATACAGTTAATTCTAGTTTTCTTCTATTTCTGGCCATTTATTTTCAAGATCTTTGCTACATTCTTCTTTATGCCCTCCATCCATGACGTTTCTGGATAATGTTAAATGTTGTGACCTCAAGGATTTGATCTATCATCTTCTCTTCCTACCTCATACCTTATATCTGGACGTCATATATGTCTATGGCTATAGCTACCTTTATGTATACTGACTGTGAAATCTGTCCCAAAAGCACATTATGTTTCCCTTAGCCTGCATAAATCCAGCTGCCTTTAGGATATCTCAGTCTGTATATATCATAGGTAACTCAGTTCATTTTATGCTAAATTGAATTAATCATTCCTCTCAAACTATCCTTGTGTTCCATATATTCTATTCTGTGAATTATAATACTGGATACCCAGTCTCTCAAACCCCAAATTAAGAAATCATTCTTAACTACTCATATGCCAAGCCAGTTACTACAGATATTCCTTTTAATTGTCTTATAGGTGCTCCTGACTGTAAATATCTAAAATTCATTTCTTCTTTCGTACTCTTTTTATCTATTTTGGCGCTTTGTATATACCTAGTCACTCAGTCAGCTCAGATTGAGGATGGATTCCTCCGTTTCCCTCATGTACATTTGGTGGTTGAGCTAGGTTTATGCATAGCCCTGTCATTTCACTGTATATATTCTGTTAAATGTTTTGAAACAGTATATGCATTGTTTCATATCTGAGAACTTTTTAGAACAATAACTACTGAGAATTAGATCCAAATTCTTATTCACTGATCATTTCTGTTGAAAACATGATGTTCCTATTACCATTTCTGACATTTCTGACAAGTTCAGGCTGCACTGTCTCTGCCCTTGTGCAGTTTATGTTATGTAATTGTCTTGGCTGTCCCCACACTTGGATGTTTGGTTATTGTTTAGGGGGGTATTGGATTAGACATAATTGATCAAATGTGAAGCGAAAAGTATGTTTGGATAGCCAAATATATGATAGAAATGGACAAACTAGTAGAAATATGAAGAGATAAAGACAACAGAAGTTTACTTGTTTTGATGCTAAACAGGTATCTGGGGTAATTGTTTTAACATTTCTATTTTTCCTAAAAATACATATATTTAAAAAATGTTTTATGGTGCATAATTCAAATACCATATGATTCACTCCTAGCCATACAGTTTCATTTTAAATTAAAGAGGCAAAATGACAATCTGTATGAGCATGAATAGTGAGAAGTTGTATTTGGATATTATTCACAGCACCTTTAATAATTTTTGTACTTTTCTCAAACTATTCTCAATGAGCTTTTTAGGTTTAGTAGTTGAGGGCGAGGGATTATGGAGAAAATAGCTGTTTGTCTTCTGGAATGGTGTTATGGACGAAGTACACAAGGGAACAGAAGGAAAGGATTTTCTGTGTTACAGATTTTCTGATCATAACCTTTTGCTTACGAGTTTCTGTGATTTTGAGCTAAGAAACTACATGAGATCCAACAGGCTTTCTGTGCTGTGCCTCTGCAATTTCTTTTGCTTCTGTTAAAGCAAAAGAAATTCTTTTGCTTCTTTTGAAACTGCTAAAATCAGACCTCAGATTTGAAGCTGGTGAGAGAATGCCTTTTTGAACATATTTCTTTTAAAAAATAAGCGTATTTTTCTGTGAAATCCTTTTGACTTAATCCTTTATAATCTTGAAGATAACATATCTTCTTGGTTTGAATGCAAATAGCATTTATCGTAAATGTGAGATAGGAGAGCCCTGGAAGGGCAGAAATTCAAAGAAAAAATTAACTTATTTACTAAAATGTTTTAGGTTGTACAAGAGTTGAAATCTGGAGAAGTTGGACATCAGTTTCGATTTGACTTGGCTGCAGATAACTGGAATATACAAATAATCTCTTTTGTGACCCCATGGACTGTAGCCTGCCAGGCTTCTCTGTCCATGGAATTTCCCAGGCAATAATACTAGAGTGGGTTGCCATTTCCTACTCTAGGGGATCTTCCTGAAACAGGGCTTGAACCTGCATTTCCTGCATTGGCAGGAGGATTCTTTACCACTGAACCACCAGGGAAGCCTTGCAAATAATATTGGGTTTATTGTTTCTCTCTGTTGGACTTAGTGACTCCCTGGTTGTCAAGAAACTAGTTATCTGCTATCTTTCTTTTCTTCCAACCTTTGCATTGATTTCCATCCTCACGGTTACCTTGTGGTTGCAAGAGAGTCATTGTATAGCTTCAGCTACTGTGTCTTCATTCCAGGTAGCCTGAAGGGGAAAGTAGCAAGGAAAAAAGCGTGCACTTTATAGCTAAATTACCAAGGAGTGGACTTGTTGGATCATGGTGTGAATGTATGTATAACTTTGTGAGGAAGTGCTGAACATTTTTGCAAAGTGTTTGTTCAATTTAACATTCCCACCAGCAATGAGAGTTCCAATTTCTCTACAAATTTTTAAACATTTGGTATTAAATTTTCCTTTTTAATGGGTGTGTGAAAGTATCTTATGGTTTTAATTTGTATTTCCCTAATTATTAGTGATATTCAGTAGTTATTCATAAGTGCTTTTGGACGATTTTGTATCTCTTTTGTTGTTGTTCAGTCACAAAGTCATGTCCGACTCCTTGAGACCCCATTCACTGCAGCATGCCAGGCTTCCCTGTCCTTCACTATCTCCTGGAGTTTGCTCAAACTCATGTCCATTGAGTCGGCAATGCCATCCAACCATCTCATTCTCTGTCATACCTTTTTCTCCTGCCCTTAGACTTTTCCAGCATCAAGGTCTTTTCCAATGATTTGACTCTTCACATCACATGGCCAAAGTACTGGAGCTTCAGCATCAGTTCTTCCAAAGCATATTCAGGGTTAATTTCCTTTAGGATTGACTGGTTTGATCTCCTGGCAGTCCAAGGGACTCTCAAGAATCTTCTCCAGCAGCATAGCATCAATCGATAGCAAGAATTCTTTGACAGTCAGCCTTCTTTATAGTCCAACTCTCCCTTGCATACATGATGACTGGAAAAACCGTAGCTTTGACGCTACAGACCTTTGTTGGCAAAGTGATGTTTCTGCTTTTTAATACACTGTCTAGGTTTGTCATGGAGAAGGCAATGGCACCCCACTCTAGTACTCTTGCCTGGAAAATCCCATGGATGGAGGAGCCTGGTAAGGCTCCAGCCCATGGGGTCACTAAGAGTCGGGCATGACTCAGTGACTTCACTTTCACTTTACACTTCTATGCGTTGGAGAAGGAAATGGCAACCCACTCCAGTATTCTTGCCTGGAGAATCCCAGGGACGGGGGAGCCTGGTGGGCTGCCGTCTATGGGGTCGCACAGAGTCGGACACGACTGAAGTGACTTAGCAGCAGCAGGTTTGTCATAGCTTTTCTTCCAAGGAGCAAGTGTCTTAATTTCATGACTGCAGTCACTGTCTGCAGTGATTTTTTTTTAAGTGTGTTTAAATGTTGTTCCCTTCTTATTTTATTATTGAAAGATAAGTTTCTGTTGTCATGAAGATGGTCCCCATTTCTCTGAAGTGTTTGTTCCAGAAAAAGTTTATTCCTTATGCATATTGGTCAATTATCCATCTCAAATTAGTAGTTATGTATGGTATAAAGTCGAGGTCAAAGTTCTTTTCTTTTTTTTTTTTCACCTCCCATATGAATAACCAATTGACTGAGAAACATTTTTTGAAAAAATAATCATTTCTTCTCCACTGAAGTGTAATGAGGCATTTTTTCTGATTAGGTGACCATATGTGAGGATTTTTTTTTTTTTTTTGGTATTCTGTTTCATTTGCCTATTTATTTGTAGTTATTGCAATACCAACCTGACTTAATTACTCTGACTTTATAATAAATCTTGGTGTCTGGTAGTATAAATTCTCCATTTTGCTCTTCAAGATTATCTTGGCTATTGTAAGTCCTTTTTGTTTTTCATATAGATTTTAGCTTGTAAATTTCCATAGAGTAAGCTGCTAAAATTTTAATTGGGATTGTGTTGAATCTATAGATCAATTTGGAGAAGAATCAATATCTGGACAACATTGACTTTCCTATCATTGTCTATCACCATGTTCTGTTCTTGACTTTTATTTTTTGTATTTTTCATAAAATATAATTGATTAACAATATTAGTTCCAGATGTACAGCATAGTGAGTCAGTACTTTTACAGATTGTACTTTGGAAAGTTGTTACAAGATAACGGTTATAGTTCCCTGTGCTGTACAGTATATCCACGTTATCTTATAGAGGCTAGAGTGTATGTCTTAAGAACTAAAGAGCCTCTTGATGAGGGGGAAGAGGAGAGCGAAAAAGCTGGATTAAAACTCAGCATTCAAAAAATTAAGGTCATGGCGTCTAGGCCCATCACTTCATGGCAAATAGAAGAAGAAAAACTAGAAACAGTGCTGCTATAAATGTAGGGGTGCTTGAAGCTTTTCAAATTAGTGTTGTTGGTTTTTCTGAATATGTATCCAGGAGTGGAATTGCTGGATCATATGGTTATTCTATTTTTAGTTTTTTGAGGAAACTCCACACTTTTTTCCATAGAGACTTCACCAATGCATATGCCCACCACCATTGTAGTAGAGTTCTTTTTTCCTCCATCTTCTCCAGCATTTATTATTAGTAGACTTTTTGATGATGGTGATTCTGACAGGTGTGAGGTGATACTTCATTGTTTTGATATGTATTTCTCTAATAATTAGTGATGTTGAGTATCTTTTCATGTTTCTATTGGCAATCTGTATGTCTTCTTTAGAAAAATATCCAAATTTTCTGGCCTTTTTTTTTTTTCTTCTAACAATGTTTTCATTTCAGAGTTCCTACAGATATTTCAATAAATTTGTCCCTATATATTTGACTTTTTGATTCCTGTTATATCGGGGCTTCCCTGGTGGCTCAGAGGTTAAAGCGTCTGCCTGCAATGCGGGAGACCTGGGTTCGATTTCTGCATCGGGAAGATCCCCTGGAGAAGGAAACGGCAGCCCACTTCAGTTTTCTTCCCTGGAGAATCCCATGGACAGAGGAGCCTGGTGGGCTACAGTCCACGGGGTCGCAAAGAATCGGACACAACTGAGCGACTTCACTATCAGTTTAAAATGTTCATTTTTTAATTGGTTCTGGCATATGGGAATTGCAATAGATTTTTGTATATTGGCTTTGTATCTTGTGATCTTATAAGCTCACTTTAGTAAGTTTTAGATTCTTGTAAGTTTTCTATGTAGTTTTACCTTTTCCATTATACCTTTTATTTCTTTTTTTTTTGCCATATTGCACTGTCCAGGACCACACTACAATATTGATTTGAAGACATGATTTTAGACATGCATATTAAGTTTTTGAATTCAGGAAAAAAAAGTTTGGTATTTTGCCATTAAGTTATTAATTTTAGGTCTTTTGTAGTTACTCTTAATCACACGTTTGCTTTTAAACCTAGTTTGCTGAGTTTTTAATCACAAACTATTGTAGAATTTTAATTCAGTTTTGGCATTTAGTGAAATGATCATATGTTACTTTTCTCATTTATTCTAATAGTAAATTTTATTGATTGAATTTTGATTATTCAGTTAGCCTTGCATTTCTGGTATAACTCAGTCAAGATTTTTATTTTGGCTGAACCACATGGGTTGTGATCTTAGTTCCCTGACCAGGGATCAAACCTGGGCCGCAGCACTGACAGCAAATCCTAAGTCCTAACCACTGGACCACCAGGGAATTCCCAAACTCAGTCAAGATTTATTATTCTTTTAAAAATTACTGGATTCAGTTTGCCAGGTTTTTTTTTTTTTCCTTCAGTATGCATCTTATATCCTTATGAGAGTTACTATTGTGGAAAGATTATAAATTGCTGAAGTTTCATGTGATGGTTAACAGTAATAATGCATTTTCAGTTAAGGTATGTACAGTGGATTTTTTTTTATGATATAATGCTATTGTACACCTAATAGAGTACAGTCTAGTGTAAATATAACTTTTATATGTACTGGGAAACTAAAAAACTGGTGTGACTTATTTTATTGCACTGATCTGGAACAAAACCTTCAGTATCTCTGAGAAATGCTTGTCCATGATACTTATTCAATACTGGATTTGACAGAGTCAATGCTATCAGTGAAGACTTCTTTATATATGAAGGATAACTTACCAGTGTCACTTTCATTTGTAACTGGTTTCTCTTACAGGCAAATGTTCTGAAAACGACTCTGCATGGGAATGGCTTGCCTTACAATGACAGAAATGGAAGGAACATCCACATCCCCTGTACATCAGAATGGTGATATTTCTGGAAATGCTAACTCTGTGAAGCAAATAGATCCAGTCCTACAGGTCTATCTTTATCATTCCCTTGGGAACGCTGAGGGGGATTATCTGCAGTTTCTAACTGGAGAGTATGTTGCTGAAGAGATCTGTATTGCTGCTTCTAAAGCTTGTGGTAAGTATTAAAAAACAGTGTTTTTCTTCTTATTAACATATGCTTGGTTTATTATACTCTAACACAATGTACCTGTGTAATATATTTTTTATGCTTCTATGACTGACAACTGTTTTCATATGCATATAAAATGAGAAAATTACTAAAGTAGAATACAAGGTAAATTCTGTGTTGAGGTAGTGGTATAGAATGAATGTGTTTCGCCCAAATTTGTGTTGTGACCTACTCCTCCAGTGTGATGACTTTGGAAGTGGGATTTTCCAGAGATGAATCAGTCATGAGAGTGGACCCCTCATTAGTGGGACTAGTACCTTTATTAACGAGATCGCTGAGAGTTCCTTTGCCCCTCCTGCCATGTGTGGACATAGCAAGAAGATGAATAAGAAAATAAATCATCTATGAACCAGGAATAGGGTCCTCATTAGATACCGCATCTGCTTGATTTCATACTTCCCAACCTCCAGAAATGTGAGAAATATGTTTCTTTTTTTTATAAGCCACTTCATGTATGATAATTTTCTTATAGCATCCTGAATGAGCTAAAACAGCAACTGGTACTGAGAAGTGGAAGGGCGGTAACAAGTTTCTAAAAATGTAAAAGTGGCTTTGGGACTGGGTAATGGGTAATGGAAGAGTTTTGAGGTGCATGCTAGAAAAAGTCTACATTGTTGGGAACAGATCTTTAAAGGAGATTTTGGTGAGGACTTGGAAAGAAAGAAACAGAGTTGTAAGAAAACAATTTTCTTAGAGGACACCTGTGCAATCCTGTGGAGAATATTGGTAGAATTGTGTTCCATTAAAGACCATTCTGATAAGATCTAAGATGGAAATAAGGACCATGTTATTAGAAACTGAAAGAAAAGTGATCCTTGTTATAAAGTGTCAAAGAACTTGCTTGAGTTGTGTTCATGTTTCAGTGCTTTGTAGAATGTAGAACTTAAGAGCAATAAAATTGGGTGTTTACTTCAAGTCTTTTCTAAGCGAAGGGTTGAAGGTGTGGCTTGAGTCCTCATAACTGCTTATAGTTGTAAAAAATTAATGCTGTTGCTGAGCTCCTTGGCTGCCCTGGATATGGTTCTGGCAGCCCCTAGTGGCAGTTATCCCTCAGCGGGGTGCAGGCAGCAGACTTTGGTGGAATAAGTATCTCTGCTAGCGGAGAATGCAAAGGCCCTGGAGGCATGTCTGACTCCACCTATATTTCAAAGAAGGGAAGCATGGGGCAGGGCTGCCAGGAGTCTTTGGTGCCCAGCAAAGCTGGAGGGGCAGGAATGTTGCCCTGGTGTGCTCTGCAGGTGGGATCTCTGCTTCAGTGGGTCTGGAAGGCAGAGTATCAAGTTAGAGGGTTATTCATCAGCCTTAAGGTCTGATGGAATTTGCCTTACTAGGTTTTAGATTTATTTGAGACTTGTCACTCATTTTTTCTTTTCTCTTGTAATGGAAATATTTGTCCTATGCCTGTTGGAATGGGAACATCTGTCCTATGCCTTTTCTACCATTATATTTTAGAAACACATAATTTGTTTGATTTCATAGGTTTACAGCTGGAGAACCTCAGGATGAATTGTACCTTGTTGTTCAGTCGCTAAGTCATGTCTGACTCTGCAACCCAATGGACTGCAAAACGCCAGGCTTCCCTACTCTTCATCATCTTCCGGAGCATGCTCAAACTCATGTCCTTTGAGTCGGTGATGCCATCCAACCTCTGTCGTTCCCTTCTCCTCCTGCCATCAATCTTTCCCAGCATCAGGGTCTTTTCTAATGAGTTGGCTCTTCTCATCAGATGGCCAAAATATTGGAGCTTCAGCATCAGTCCTTCCAATGAATATTCAGGATTGATTTCCTTTGGGATTGACTGGTTTGATCTCTTTGATGTCCAAGGGACTCTCATGAGTCTTCCCCAGAACCACAATTGGAAAACATCAGTTCTTTGGCACTCAGCCTTCTTTATAGTCCAACTCTCACATCTGTACACGACTGCCGGAAGAACCATAGCTTTTACTATACAGAGCTTTGTTGGCAAAGGGACGTCTCTGCTTTTTCATATGATGTCTAGGTTTGTCATAGCTTATGACACCAAAGATGCTTTCGTGGAGATGCTTATTCCACCAGAGTTTGAGTCTCTTTTTTCCAAAGAGCGAGCATCTTTTAATTTCATGGCTGGGGTCACCATTTGTAGTGATTTTTGAGCCCAAGAAAATAAAATCTATCACTGCTTTCACTTTTTCCCTTCTATTTGCCATGAGGCGATGGAACTGGATGCCATGATCTTTGTTTTTTGAATGTTGAGTTCTAAGCCAGCTTTTTTCACTCTCCTCTTTCTCTCTTATCAAGAGGCTCTTCAGCTCCTCATCCCTCTGCCATTAGAGTAGTGTTATCTGCATACTGAGGTTGTTAATATTACTTCCTGGCAGTCTTGATTCCAGCTTGTGATTCATCCAGTCTGGCATATCACATGATGTATTCAGCATAAAAGGTAAAGAAGCAGGTGACAGTGTACAGTCCTGTTGTACTCTTTTTCTGATTTTGAAGTAGTCTGTTGTTTCATGTCTCGTTATAACTCTTGCTTCTTGACCTGCATACAGATTTCTTGGGAGGCAAGTAAGGTGGTCTGGTATGCCGATCTCTTTAAGAATTGTCCACAGTTTGTTGTGATCCACAATCAAAGGTGTTAGCGTAGTCAGTGAAGCTGAAGTAGATACTTTTCTGGAACTTCTTGCTTTCTCCATGATCCAACATATACTGGCAATTTGATCTTGGCTAATCTGCCTTTTCTAAACCCAGCTTGTGCATCTGGATGTTCTCAGTTCACATACTGCTGAAGCCTTGCTTGAGTCTCATCCACATCTGATTTAGATGATATTTAGATGAGACTTTGAACTCAGACTTTGAGTTGATGCTGGAATGAGTTAAGGCTTCTGGGGCTATTGTGATGGAATGAATATATTTTGAATGTGAAAGGATATTATTTTTGGAGGGCCAGGAATAGAATGCTATAGGTTGAGGGAGAAGGACACAAACATTCAAATTCATAAGTTGAAACATATTCTCCCAATGTGATTGTATTTGACAGTGTTACCAGGTCATAAGGTTAAATATCACCTTACCCAACTTGCTTTTCTACCCTTATGTGGCTTAGTTATAGATAGCTAAGTTATCTGTGTCTCTTCGAATTACGGATATTTGTGTCTGTTTTTTCAAGATGTAGTCAGTTATGTTATGGTGTGAAATATGTGTTCCTAAAAGACACTGTGTTCTGCAGAATTGTGCAGTAAAAAGCACAGGGCTTATAGGAAAAATAAGGTTAGGGGTATGACAGTCTAAACTTGGTGATATTAAAAAAAAAAACTTAGTAAAAACAGCACATGCTAAGTGGTAAGAAAATATATAAATAGTGCGATATATTTGGCACTTTACCTTAAAAAAGTTATGAAGCTTGTTGGTGGAAGTGGATGTTGAAAAGGTTGCATCCTGTGAGTTAGTGTGAAGTTGTAGAAGGAAGGTTATCTGAAATCACATGAGAAGTTGTAACACCACATGTTGATGGCTGTGACTTATAACACATGTGGTAAACTGAGATAGCTGGTAGGTGTTTGTTCCATGTATAGCCTCAGTTTGGATTCCAGGCTGAAGGAATAACCCCTAAATGAGACATGGTGTTCTACTGGTAAAAGGCAAAAAAAACATGAGGGCTGGAAATGAAATACCTCCTACTGCCTCTTTTTGGAACTAACACACTACCACTCTTGCTCAGATTCCATTGGTCAAACTGAGTCATATGGCCAAGCCAGTGTTGGGTCAGATGAGGTGGTCCTCTCAGGGAGTGGGAGGAAAAGATGGAGTATTTATGAGCAATAATGTAGTCTGCTACACTTTTCCCTCTTGGCCACAAATAATTTTCTTTTTTCAGTATTTAAAATAAATTTTTCCTTCCTCAGTGAGGATACCCAAAGCCATCATTGAATCAGGTTTAAAATCTAGGTTCTCCCTATATTCTCTCAGTCATGTCTAGATGGTCTTCTTGATTCAGAAATCTGTGAAATGAGAAGACAGTTATTCTGATATCATATCTATAGCCTTGACAAGTTTTACGTTAAAGATATGAGATAATTAGCTCTAGTGTAGAAACAGCAAGGTTTAGACAAAAGAGGCTGTAGAGTTATCTTTTGGAATCCTCCCACCTCTCTGAGTCCTTTACCAGTTAGACTTTCTTGACTACCTACTCACATATCTATTATCTTCAAATTCCTTTCCATTTCCATCCCCAATTGCCCTTTATTGAATGACCTTTTGTTAGGTATAGCTTTGATGATAAAATAATTTATATTAAGTTATAAATAAGTTTTAATATTAAGATATTTGTATTTAATGAAGAATCTTGATCTGTTATAACTTCTAATTGTAAAAAAAAATGCTTAAAGGAAGTGTATTTTTTAAAGTGACTTTTATTCTTTTCTCAGTTGAAATGAGAATATGAAGTTAATGTTACAGTTGTATCCCATTTACCTCTTTCAGCTGGCTGAAATTTATTCTCATTGTTTACATAAAACACATAATTGTTTTATATGTGTTACTCAGTTCTTACAATAGCACTAGGGTGTATGTGTGTATTGATAAGCATCTGATAGCTTTTTAAAAAATTGTTTTAATTTTATATTGGAATATAGTTGATTAACAATGTTGTGTTAGTTTCAGGTGTATAGCAAAGTGATTCGGTTTGACATTTATATGTATCTGTTCTTTTTCAAATTATTTTTCCATTTAGGTTATTAAGCAGAGTCTTGAGTCTGAGTCTTGAGCAGAGTTTCCTGAAGTATACAGTAGGTCCTTGTTGGTTATCTACGTACATGTAAATCCCAAACTCCGATTCTATCCCTCTCCCCTACCCTTTCCCTTGGTAACTCTAAGTTCTCTGAGTCTGAGTCTCTTTCTGTTTTGTAAATAAGTTCATTTGCATTATTTCTTTAAATTCCACATATAAACAATATCATATGATAATTGTCTTTCTGTGTCTTACTTAGTATGATAATTTCTAGTTCTATCCATGTTGTTGCAAATGGCATCGTTTCATTCTTTTAAATGGCTGAGTAATATTCTGGTGTATATATGTATGGCATCTTTTTTATCCATTCCTGTGTTGATGGCCCTTTAGCTTGCTTCCATGTCTTGGCTATTGTAAACAGTGCTGCAGTGAACATTGAAGTGCATGTATCTTTTGAAACTATCCAGTTTTTCTCTGGATAGCTATATGCTCAGGAATGGTATTGCTGGATTACATGGTTCAGTTCAGTTCAGTTCAGTCGCTCAGTCGTGTCCGACTCTTTGCGACCCCATGAATTGCAGCACGCCGGGCCTCCCTGTCCATCACCAACTTCCGGCAGTAGCCCTACTTTAATTTTCTTAAGGACCCTCCATATGGTTCTCCATAGTGGCTGTACCAATGTACAGTCCCACCAACAGTGTAAGAGGGTTCTCTTTTCTCCACACTCTTTTCATCATTTATTGTGTGTAGATTTTTTGATGATGGCCATTCTGACTGGTGTGAGGTGATCTCTCATATTTTTGATTTGTATTTCTCTAGTAACTTGAGGAGATTGAGGGCAGGAGGAGAAGGGGACAACAGAGGATGAGATGGTTGGATGGCATCACCGACTCAATGGACATAAGTTTGGGTGAACTCCAGGAGTTGGTGATGTTCAGGGAGGCCTGGAGTGCTGCAGTTCATGGGGTCGCAAAGAGTCAGACACGACTGAGCGACTGAACTGAACTGAACTGAATAATTAGTGATGTTGAGTATTTTTTCATGTGCCTCTTGGTCTTCTTTGGAGAAATGTCTATTTAGGTTTCTGCCCATTTTTTATTGTATTTTTTTATCATTGTTGTTATGCATGAGGTATTTGTAGATTTTTGGAGACCAGTCCCTGTCCTTCAGATAGTTCGTAAGTATTTTCTTCCATTCTATGGGTTGTCTTTTCATTTTGTTTATGGTTTCCTTTGCTGTGCAAAAGCTTTTGAGTTTAATTAGGTCCCATTTGCTTATTTCCATTTTTATAACCTTAGGAGCTGTGTTGAGAAGGATATTGCTGTGTTTCATGTCAGAGAGTGTTTTGCCTATGTTTTTCTCTTAGACTTTTATAATATCTGGTCTTACATTTAGGTCTTTAGTTCATTTTATGTTTGTGTATGGTGTTAAGGAATATTCTATTTCATTTTTTTATATATAGCTGTCCAGTTTTCCCAGCACCATGTATTGAAGACACTGTCTTTTCTTCATTGTATAATCTTGCCTCCTTTGTCATAGATTAATTGATTATAGATGCATGGGTGTATTTCTGGGCTTTCTATCCTGTTCCACTGATTTATCTTTCTGTTTTTGTGCCAGTGCCATACTGTTTTGATGATTGTAGCTTTATTCAGTAATCTGAGGTCAGGGAGTCTGATTCCTTCAACTCTATTTTTCTTTCACAGATTGCTTTGACTCTTCGGGGTCTTCTGTGTCTCCATACAGATTTTAAGATTTTTTATTCTAGTTCTAAAAAAATGCCATTGATAATTTGATAGGGAATTGCATTGAGTCTGTATTTTGCCTTGGACAGTATAGTCATTTTGACATTATTAATTGTTGCAATCCAAGAACATGGTATAGCTTTCCAGTTGTGTCATTTTCAGTTGTTTTCATCAGCTTCTTAGTTTTTGGAGTACAGGTCTTTTGTCTCTTTAGATAGGTTTATTCTTAGGTATATATTATTTTTGATGTGATGATAAATGGCATTGTTTCTTGAATTTCTCTTTCTGATCTTTCATTGTTAGTGTATACAAATGGAGTATATTTCTGTGTATTAATTTTATATCCTGCAACTTTACCTAATTCTTTAATAAGCTCTAGTAATTTTGTAGTAGTGTCTTAGGGGCTTTCTATGTATAGTATCATGGCATCTACAAATAGTGACAGTCTTACTTTTTCTTTTCCAATTTGGATTCCCTTTATTTCTTTTTCTTCTCTAATTGCTGTACTGAGGACTTACAAAACTGTGTTGAATAAAAGTAGTGAGAGTGGACATCCTTGTCTTGTTCCTGATCTTAGAGGAAATGCTTTCAGCTTTTCACTGTTCAGTATGATGTTAGCTATAGGTTTGCCATATATGGACTTTATTATATTGAAGTATGTTCCCTCTGTCCCACTTCCTGGAGAGTTTTTGTTATGAATTCATGTTGAATTTTGTCAGAAGATTTTTCTGCATTTATTGAGATGATCATATAGTTTTTATTATTCAGATTGTTGATGTGATGATTCACAGTGATCTGTGGATATTGAAAAATCCTTGCATCCCTGGGATAATCCCATTTGATCATGGTGTATGATCCTTTTAATGTATTGTTAGATTTGAACTGCTAGTAGTTTGTTGAGGATTTTTGCATCTATGTACATCAGTGATATTAGCCAGTAATTTTCTTGTGATATTTGTTTTTTGTTGGTATTGGGATGATGGTGGCCTCATAGAATGAGTGTGGGAGTGTGTTTTACTCTGCAGTTTTTGAAATAGTTTCAGAAGTAAAAGTGTTAACTCTTTTCTAGGTGTTTGATAGAATACACTTGTAAAGCCATCTGGTCCTGAACATTTATTAGTTGGGAGTTTTTAAATCATGGTTTCAATTTCATTACTTGTGATTAGTCTATTCGTATTTTCTATTTTTTTCTGCCTCAGTTTCAGGAGTTGTACCTTTCTAAGAATTAGTCCATTTCTTCCAAATAATCCATTTTATTGGTATATAGTTGCTTGTAGCAGTCTTTTATGATTCTTTGTATTTCTGTGATATGTGTAGTAAATTCTCCTTTTTCATTTGCAATTTTATTGATTTGAGCCCTCTCCTTTCTGTTGATGAATTAGCTAGAGGTGTATCAGTTTTGTTTATCTTTTCAAGTAGCCTACTTTTAGTTTCATTAATCTTTTCTTTTTTTCATTTCTATTTCATTTATTTCTCTGATCTTCATGATGATGCTTTTCTTCTAATAACTTTGGATTTTTTTCTTTAGTTGCTTTTGGTGTAAGATTAGCTCATTTATTTGAATTTTTTCTTATTTCTTGAGGTATGGTTATATTGCTGTAAATTTCCATCTTAGAACGCCTTTGCCGCATCCCAAGGGTTTTGAATTATCATGCTTTTTTTTTCCATTTGTCTTTAGGCATTTAAAAATTTCCTCTTTTATTTATTCAGTGATTCATTGGCTGCTTAGTAGCAAATTGTTTAGCGTCCACATGTTTGCATGTTTTTTTGTATTTTTGTTGTTTTTTTTTAAATAGTTTTTCTTATAGTTGGTTTGTAATCTGATAATGTTGTGGTTGGAAAAGATGCTTGATATGGTTTTAATGTTCTTAAGTTTACTGAGGCTCTCTTTGTGGGCCAGTGTGTGGTCAGTCCTGGAGAATGTTCCATGTGCACTTGAGAAGAATATGTATTCTGTTGCTTTGGGTGGAATACTCTATAAATATCAGTTAAGTCCATGTGCTTTAAGGTTTTAAGACATGTGTTTACATATTGATTTTCTGTCTGAGTGATCTGTCCATTGATGAAAGTGAAGTGTTAAACTTCTCCTTTTTTATCTTTTGTTGTTGATTTCTCCTTGTATGGCTCTTGGTATTTGTCTTATTTATTGAGGTGCTCCTATGTTGGGTACATATATATTTACAATTGTTTTGTCTTCTTTTTGGATTTATCTCTTAATCATCATGTAGTGTTCTTCTTTGTCTCCCATGACAGTCCTTATTTTAAAATCTGTTTTGTCTGATAAGAGTATTGCTACTTCAGTTTTCTTTTGATTTCCATTTGCATGGAATACCTTTTTTTTTATTCCCTCACTTTCAGTCTGTATTGTCTCTAGATCTGAAGTGGGTCTCTTGTAGATAGCCTGTGTCTGAGCCTATTTTTTTGTGTCTGTGTCTTTTGTTTGGAGGATTTAATCTGTTAATGTTAAAGGTAATTATCAATATGTGTTTCTTATTGCCATTTCATTAATTGTTTTGGATTTATTTTTGTAGGTGTTTTTTCTTCCCCCCTTTTTTGTTCTCTTGAGATTTGATGGCTAACTTTAGTGTTTTGTTTGGATTCTTTTTTCTTTTATGTGTGTGTATCTATTGTAGATTTTTGGTTTGTGGTTACCATGAGGTTTTGTAATAGCAGTCTGTATATAAACAAGATTGTTTTAAGTTGCTGATCTTTTAATACCAAACGCATTTCTAATATCCTGCATTTGTGCTGTCCTCACAATTTCTGGTTTTGATATTATATTTCTGTGTGGATGATTTCCTGCCTTTACTGTATATTTGTCTTTACCAGTGAGCTTTTCCATTTACAATTTTGTTGCTAGTTGTGGCCTTTCTTTTCTACTTGAAAAGTTCCCTGATGATTTTTGCTGAAATGCACCTTGTAATCATAATAAGATTAACAAGAGCTGGTCCTGCCACAGCATTAACTCTGGAAGGGGAAATGTCTGTGGAGACTGACCTCAGTCCTAGGTGGGTCTTTAGGTACTTCTGGTTCCTAGCAACATTATTGATAAGCTGAAACTGACACGAGTTAGTATGTTTATCTCTCTTTTAAAGTGAGGAAATTAACCAAATGACTCTTTTTCTTTGACTTGATCTGACAGTTCCTTTTTAGAGTTTTTGAGGTAGAGTTGTCTTGGTCCTACTCTTTAATACTGACAATTCTGGCCAATTCAGAGATAGTTCAGACATTTACTCATCCAAGGCAATACCCTTGGCGCCATCTAATAGTGGATCATACCCAGTGGGTATGAAGTAATGTCTCATATTTGTTTTTTGTAAATACTTTATTGATATATAATTCAATTCCATGCATTTAAAGTCATATGTTTCACCCTTAAAAATGTACAGTTCAGTATTTTGTATTATCCTCACAGAGGTGTCCAGCCATCACTACCCTCAAGAAACCCCTGTGCTTATTGGATATCACTTCCTAACTCTCTATTCTTCCCTAGTTACTTAGACAACCACCAGTCTAGTTTCTGTCTCAATAAATTTACCTTTTTGTCTCAGCAAATTTGAATCATACAATATTTGGTCTTTTGTTACTGACTTCTTAAGCTCATATAATGTTTATAAGGTTCATTAATGTTGTATCACTTCAATTCAGTTCAGTTCAGTCGCTCAGTTGTGTCTGACCCCATGGACTGCAGCACATGAGGCTTCCCTGTCCATCCCTACCAACTCCCAGAGTTTACTCAAACTCATATCCACTGAGTCGGTGATGCCATCCAACCATCTCATCCTCTGTCATCCCCTTCTCCTCCCGCCTTCAGTCTTTCCCAGCATCGGGTCTTTTCCAATGAGTCAGTTCTTTGCATCAGGTGGCCAAAGGATTGGAGTTTCAACTTCAACATCAGTCCTTCCAATGAATATTCAGGACTGATTTCCTTTAGGATGGACTGCTTTGATCTCCTTGCTGTCCAAGGGATTCTCAAGAGTCTTCTCCAACAACCACAGTTCAAAAGCATCAATTCTTTGGTGCTCAGCTTTCTTTATAGTCCAACTCTCACATCCATACATGACCACTGGAAAAACCATACCTTTGACTAGACAGACCTTTGTTGGCAAAGTAATGTCTCTGCTTTTTAATATGCTGTCTAGGTTAGTCATATCTTTTCTTCCAAGGAGCAAGCGTCTTTTAATTTCATGGCTGCAGTCACCATCTGCAGTGTTTTTGGAGCCCCCCCCCAAATAAAGTCTGTCACTATTTCCCTTGTTTCCCCATCTATTTGCCATAAAGTGATGGGACCAGATGCCATGATCTTCGTTTTCTGAATGTTGAGTTTTAAGGCAGCTTTTCACTCTCCTCTTTCACTTTCATCAAGAGGCTCTTTAGTTTTTCTTTGCTTTCTGCCATAAGGGTGGTGTCATCTGCATATCTGAGGTTATTGATATTTCTCCCGGCAATCTTGATTCAGCTTGTGCTTCCTCCAGCCCAGCATTTCACATGATGTACTCTGCATATAACTTAAATAAGCAGGGTGACAGTATACAGCCTCAACGTACTCCTTTTCTTATTTGGAACCAGTCTGTTGTTCCATGTCCAGTTCTAACTGTTGCTTCCTGACCTGCATACAAATTTCTCAAGAGGCAGATCAGGTGGTCTGGTATTCCCATCTCTTTCAGAATTTTCCACAGTATATTGTGATCCACACAGTCAAAGGCTTTGGCATAGTCAATAAAGCAGAAATAGATGTTTTTCTGGAACTCTCTTGCTTTTTCCATGATCCAGCGGATGTTGGCAATTTGATCTCTGGTTCCTCTGCCTTTTCTAAAACCAGCTTGAACACATGGAACAACAGACTGGTTCCAAATAGGAAAAGGAGTTCGTCAAGGCTGTATATTGTCACCCTGTTTATTTAAGTTATATGCAGAGTACATCATGAGAAACACTGGATTGGAAGAAACACAAGCTAGAATCAAGATTGCCGGGAGAAATATCAATAACCTCAGGTATGCAGATGACACCACCGTTATGGCAGAAAGTGAAGAGGAATTAAAAAGCCTCTTGATGAAAGTGAAAGTGGAGAGTGAAAAAGTTGGCTTAAAGCTCAACATTCAGAAAAGATCATGGCCTCTGGTCCCATCACTTCATGGGAAATAGATGGGGAAACAGTGGAAACAGGGTCAGACTTTATTTTTCTGGGCTCCAAAATCACTGCAGATGGTGACTGCAGCCGTGAACTTAAAAGACGCTTACTCCTTGGAAGGAAAGTTATGACCAACCTAGATGGCATATTCAAAAGCAGAGATATTACTTTGCCAACAAACGTTTGTCTAGTCAAGGCTATGGTTTTTCCTGTGGTCATGTATGGATGTGAGAGCTGGACTGTGAAGAAGGCTGAGTGCCGAAGAATTGATGCTTTTGAACTGTGGTGTTGGAGAAGACTCTTGAGAGTCCCTTGGACTGCAAGGAGATCCAACCGGTCCATTCTGAAGGAGATCAGCCCTGGGATTTCTTTGGAAGGAATGATGCTGAAGCTGAAACTCCAGTACTTTGGCCACCTCATGCAAAGAGTTGACTCATTGGAAAAGACTCTGATGCTAGGAGGGATTGGGGGCAGGAGGAGAAGGGGACAACAGATGATGAGATGGCTGGATGGCATCACTGACTCGATGGACGTGAGTCTGAGTGAACTCCGGGAGTTGGTGAAGGACAGGGAGGCCTGGCGTGCTGCGATTCATGGGGTCGCAAAGAGTCGGACACGACTGAGCGACTGATCTGATCTGATCTGTTGTTCCATGTCCAGTTCTAACTGTTGTTTCCTGACCTGCATACAGATTTCTCAGGAGGCAGGTTAGGTGGTCTGGTATTCCCAGCTCTTGAGTAATTTTCCACAGTTTATTGTGATCCACACAGTCAAAGGCTTTGGCATAGTCAATAAACCAGAAGTAGATCACTACTATTTGGCATAGTCAATAGAGCAGAAGTTGTATCACTTATCAGTACTTAATTCTTTCATGACTGAATAGTGTTCCATTGCATTGATATACTAGGAGAAGGCAATGGCACCCCACTCCAGTACTCTTGCATGGCCAGTCCCATGGACGGAGGAGCCTGGTAGGCTGCAGTGCATGGGGTCCCTAAGAGTCAGACACGACTGAGTGATTTCACTTTCACTTTCCACTTTCATGCATTGGAGAAGGAAATGGCAACCCACTCCAGTGTTCTTGGAGAATCCCATGGACAGCCTGGTAGGCTGTAGTCCATGGGTTCGCACAGAGTTGGACACAACTGAAGCGACTTGGTGGTGGCGGTATTGATATACTACATCTTCTATAACAACTGATCAGTTGATGGACATTTGGACAGTTTCCAACTTTTAGATATCATGAATAATGTTTCTGTTAACATTTGTATACAGGTTTTTGTGTGGATGTATGACATCATTTCTGTTGTGTATAAACCCAGCATTGCTGAGTCAAATGGTAATTCTATGTTTAGCTATTTGAGGCACCCCAAGACTGTTTTTTTCAAAGTGGCTGCATTGTTTAACATTTATGCCTGTAGTGTGTATAGGTATCTTCATCATAGTTTAAAAATTTCTTCTCATGATTTTGAGTTACTGTCTAATGTCTTATAATTTCTACCTGTAGAATACTTTTTAGCATTTCTTGTGGAGCTGGCCCTTTATCTAAGCTTTTGTTTATCTTAGAATGTCTTAATTTCTACTTCATCTTTAAAGAATTATTTTGTCAGATATAAAATTCTCATTTGACTTTTTTCTCTTTGAGCTCTTTAATTATGTCATCCAATTTCTTCATGACCATATTGGTTTCTGATGAGAAATTGCTATGAGTCTTACTGAGAATGCCAAATTGAGGATGTAATGAGTCATTTCTTTCTTGCTGTTTTTGATGTTCTCTTTATATTTGTCTTTTGGTGGTTTGATTTTTAATGTGTCTCGGTGTGCATCAGTTTGCATTTATCATCGTGCAATTCATTCACCTTCTTGGATTTGTGTGGTTCATGGTTTTCATCAAATTTGGGGAGTTTGGGGCCATTATTTTTTAAATATTCTTTCCTTTTCTCTACTTTCTCTTCAAATCTCTGAAATTGTCATAACGTAATGTTGGCAGACTTGAATGTATCCCACAGGTGTATTACTTTTGTCCATCTTTTTTCTTTTTTCCCCCTGCTCTTCAGACTAGATAATCTAATTGACTTATCTTTAAGTTAGCTGATTATTTTATTTAAACCTGTTTTTGAAACAGTCCAGTGAATTTTTCATTTCGGGTGTTGTGCTTCTTTGTTCCAGATTTTCACTTTTTATACTGTTCATCTTTGTTTACACGTATTTCTCCTGGTTCCTTTAGTTTTTTGTCCATGGCTTCCTTTAGGTCTCTGAGCACATTGAAGGCAACGAATTAAAATTATTTAATAGTTTTGATTGATTAAATCACTTTATGACTTAATCAATCATTAAGATTGACTCTATTAATTCTAGAGCCATGGACCAGAGTTTCACATTGGGAATACCAGCTGCCATCGCTAAACCCTTCCTGAGCAGAGAGCAAAGTAGAAGTGCTGCTAATTTTTCCCACCATTTTAAAATTGTCTTTTTCCTGACTCAGCAATTGCTTGGTTGTTGCATATCTTTGACTGTTTTCCAGAGTTCTCATGAAATTGATTTTGACAGTTTTTACTGCTTTTTGTTGTTGATTTTATATAGGAATATACCGTTTTCACTGATGTCACTCTGCCTTTACTTCTGTAATCATGGTTTATTCTAGTTCTTCAAACATATTTATAATGACTGCTTTGAAATTTTTGTTAAATCTTACATCTGGGTCTTCTTATAGGCATTGTCTGTTACCTTCCTTTTTTTGTGCCCAAGGATTACACTTTCCTGTTTCTTTGCATATCTCATAATTCTTTTGTTAAAAACTGGACATTTTAGGTAATATAGCACATCCAGATTCTGATTCCTTTGGGGGATTTTAAAATTATCCTCCTGTTACTGGTTTTTTAAAAAATTTTTTTCTATGGTTACAGGGTGTACTCTATATAATTTCAATCCTCTGAAATTTTTTGAGACTTTCTTTGTTACTTAGGTTATCTACTCTCTTGTTTAATGTGTCACATGCATTTGAAAATAGTGTATAGTCTGACTTGCTAGGTGTAGTGTTCTCTAAATGTAAACTAAATTTGGTTAATTTTAAATTTTATATCCTTTGTTTATTTTTGTCTTCTCCCAATTTCTGAGAAATTTTGAATATATGTTTCTCCTTCTGGCCCTTTGTGTTTTTGCTTCATGTATTCTATTGAGCCTTGAAATTAGTGGGGCTTCCCTGGTGGCTCAGACGGTAAAGCTTCTGTTCTGCAATGCAGGAGACCAGGGTTTGATCCCTGAGTTGGAAAGATGCCCTGGAGAATGGCTACCCACTCCAACATTCTCGTGTGGACAGTTCCTTGGACCAAGGAGCCTTGTAGGATACAGTCCATGGGTCGCAAAGAGTCAGACAAGACTTTGCGACTGTCCCTTTCACTTTATTAGTGAAACACACATTGAATATTATTATATCTTCCTGTTGAGATGGCCCTCTTATTACTGTGAAGTGTTCCTTTTTATCTCAACTAATCTTTCTTTTTTTTTTTAAGTTTACTTAGTTTAATGCTAATGTTGACTCATCAGGGGTTTTTTTTTTTGCCTTGTGTTTTCATGGTGTATCATTTTCCTACTTTTTAGCGTCAACCTGTCTATATCCTTTTGTTTAAATTAGTGTTAGTCACTCAATCATGCCCGAGTCTTTGCAACCCTATAGACTATAGCACACTAGACTCCTCTGTCCATGGGATTCTCCAGGCAAGAATTCTGGAGTGGGTTGCCATTTCCTCCTCCAGGGGATTGTCCCAACCCAGGGATAGAACCTGGGTTGTTTAAAGTATGTCCCTTGTAAATAACACAGTTTTCTTCTTAATAATCCAGACTGATATAATATGTATTTTAATTGGCTTATTTACATTTATGTATAATAAAATTACTGATGTGTTTGTGTTTATAACCTTATTTGTTTTGTATTTTATGTATCTTTAGGTTTCCTTCTTTTCTGCCTTTTTTAGGTTGATCAAGTATTTTTCTTTCTTTCTTTTTTTTTTTACTTTATCTCTTCTGTTGGATTTTTTTTTTTGAACTAGTTTTTGTATTTTTCTTTTGGCAGCTACCCTAGATATTATAGTGTACATTTTTTGGTTTATTACAGTCTTAAGCTAGCATGTTATTTTTCAAACAATTTGAGAATTTTATAACAATTTAACTGTATTTACTTCTTTTTGCATTTGGTGTTAGTGATCTATTTTACTTTTGTACACATCACAAACACACAGGTATACAAATTATTATTGGTTTAAATGTTTATTGTTCTTTTACTCTTTCCTATTCATTTGTCATACAGTTCCATGCTTTCATCCGTCATCATTTTCCTTCAGCATAAAGAACTCCTTTTAGTATTTCTTGTATTGCAGATCTGCTGGTGACAGATTCCTTCAACTGTTTATCTTTATTTCACTTGAACCTCTTGATACATTTTTTACCTTTGCTCAAGAAAACCAGAGCCAGACAAAAGTTAATGTGATAAAGATATACTTTTTTAAACAGTAGTAAGGAAAGCTACTCCAGTGTAGAAGCGGGCTTAATTCTGAATACAGTCTGAAAAAGTGGAAATTTATAGCCCAGGAACAAGTAGGATGGGGACACTGGGGAATCACAAATTACTGGAGGAGACATCAGGTCTGGGGGGGATTCTTGCTGAGCAGACCATGGTGATCAGATACCAGCTGGGGGATTAAAGGAGTGCAGAATTTGATCAGATATGTCAGAGGTGGCAAAATCTTGCTAAATGGATTTAAGCAGGATTCCTGCTTAAATTGGATTCTTCAAGGAAATAAACTTTTAGGGTCACTTAGGGGAGGGTTCAGAGAAGCCTAATTAAAAGTTGGTCTAGGAAAGAATCTTTGTCAGCACTATACTTTTGTGTTTTCTTGTGGTCTTTACTATCATGCACTTAATTTTTTGTTTTGTAATTCTCTAATGGCTTCTCTGGGTCATCTACGATGAGATGCTTAAAGTTAGGCAATGTTTTCATTTTTGTATTTTCCATACCCATCTTGTGCATATTATAGAATAGAGACTGTTACTATTAGTGGAATGACTGTTCTTGGTCTAAAATGATATGGGATTGAATCACAGTTTTGGTAGTGGCTTAGAAAATAAGAAACATTTTGAATTAATTTTTTATTAAATAAAAATAAGAATAATTTGGACTTAGTGTATAGGGAAAGAAAAGGAGTTAAAAGTGACTTTGAGGTTTCTTTGAATCTATTCAGTATAATGTATATCTCAGACACAGTGTCACTGCTTTTTCTTTCTTCCTGCTGCTGCTAAGTCGCTTCAGTTGTGTCCAACTCTGTGACCCCATTGATGGCAGCCCACCAGGCTCCCCCGTCCCTGGGATCCTCCAGGCAAGAATACTAGAGTGGGTTGCCATTTCCTTCTCCAATGCATGAAAGTGAAAAGTGAAAGTGAAGTCACTCAGTAATGTCTGACTCCTAGCGACCCCGTGGACTGCAGCCTACCAGGCTCCTCTATCCATGGGATTTTCCAGGCAACAGTACTGGAGTGGGGTGCCATCGCCTTCTCTGTTCTTTCTTCCTAGAACAGCCCAATTAACATGAACTAGTTAGAAAAAATGTGAATTAAGTAATAATATATAATTGCCATTTTGGAATAAGATGGTGTGACTAAACATGACGTAAGCACTGTCTTTTGCTTTTGTTTGCTGTGTGACCTAACCATTTTCCTTTAGGGGTGTATCCCCTTGTTCTGACCCTTTTGTGCCAATTTATATGGATACATTTGTTTTCCTATTTTAATACATATAATTAAGGTTTGGAGTCTTCTGTTAAGAAATAATTATTCAGCATTTAAAAAAATCCTGATGTTTCATCAGTATGAGTTCACTTTTCCTGCTTTGTATAATCATAATCACACTGTTGTTTGAAAATCATGACATTATCTTGTTCAGAAAAATATCCCTATCATCATATGCTAAGAATAATGGTTCCATATGCAGTTTTATTTGCATGATTACATTTAAACTAAATGACATTTTTTTGCTAAAGTTCTCTTCTTAGTACTCTTTTTTCCAAGGTAATCTCAAATCAGGTCTTTTACATTCCCTTCCTGAGTAATTTCATCTCCCACTGTGTTTCTTTTTTTTTTTTTTTTTTTGTAATTGGAGTATAATTGCTTTACAAAGTTGTATTAGTTTCTGCTGTACAACAAAGTGAATCAGCTGTGTAGGGCTGAGATATATACATTTCCACTGTGTCTCATATATGTACCTGAAACACTGGCAATGTGACTTATTTTGTGGAAAGAGGTAAGGTAGTGCCTTGTACCTTCTAGATAGAAGAAATATCAAGTTTAAAGCATTTTTTCAGTGCAGAATTAGACTAGATCCAGATGGTACTCAGAGAAAATAATTACGTCTCAAATTATTAGAATAGTATTCTTTCCTGTCATCTTATGATTATTTTAAAGTTTAGAGACTAACAAGCCATTATTCTCTAGTTTCAAAGTGGCATATGTGGTGGACTCTTTGTATTCATTAGTGGCTTTTATCTGTTTTCCCCTTTCCCTTTCTTTTTAACAGGAGGCTTGCTGTTTTTATTTAATGAATTCTTTAAAAGAAAAAAGAAGTTTATTCTCCATTGTACTGTTAGCTTCCTTTTACTTTAGTCCCATCCTGATAACTAGGACCATAATCTTTGGTGAATCCTCCAAGTTTCCTGCATAATCATGTAACCCTGTGTACTTAGTTGCTCATTCATGTCTGACTCTTTGCTACCCCATGAACTATAGCCTGCCTGGCTCCTCTGACCATTACATTCTCCAGCAAGAAGACTGGAGTGGGTAGCTATTCTCTTCTCCAGAGGATCTTCCTGACCCGGGGATTGAACCTGGGTCTCCTGCATTGCAGATTCTTTACTGTCTGAGCCACCAGGGAAGCTCCCATATAATCACACGGGGATGCACAACACCCCCTCCCTGTCATACAGAGTCATTAGGATTTTGAGATCATTATTTTATAGTATGGAATCATATTATACACTCTTTATGTGCTTCTTGCTTTTTTCATGAAAACATACATTGTAAAAAATCTGTTCAAACCAACTGCCTTTGTACTAACTCATTCTTTTTATTAAATTTCATAAAGGTCCATGGAATGGATTATACCACCTCAGTTTTTTCTTATTTCCTGCTTTTGAATTTACATTTTATTTCTTTTTAATTTCTTACTACTATACTACATTTTTAGGAGTACCCAGGAGAGATTGCTGGCTTAAAAACACATTTTAAATTTTTACTGACATTGATTTCTCATGACTGCTATACAGGTACTACTTTCTCAGAAGTTGTGCTAGTTTATGTTCCTAGCAATTATGCAGTGTAGTTCCCTTTTCACTACAGTTCAGTCAGCACTAGATGCTATCCCTCTTAGGTGAATGGGGATAAAGTGATATTACTTAATTTAAATTTACATTTTCTTCAATACTAATATTTCCATTCTTTCTCTTGCTTTTTAGTCTTGTGGATTTGCTCCACTGTGAATAACTTATTTCCATTTTTTTTCCATTTTCACTTTTAATATTTTTATTTTGCCTTTTGAATCTTGATTTTTATTATAACATATTTCAAGTAATTCTTTGTGTAGAAAGATAAAATACATATCAGTGTGCTCACTGCTTCTCAAATTTATCATTTTGTCATTTAACTACAGACTTTTTTCTAATATGTTATCATGATGTCGAAAGTGTCACTTAGTCATGTTTGACTGTTTGTGACCCAATGAACTGTAACCTACCAGGCTCCTCTGTCCATGAAATTCTCCAGGCTAGAATACTGGAGTGGGTTGCCATTTCCTTTTCTAGGGGATCTTCCTGACCCAGAGATCAAACTTGGGTCTCCTGCACTGCAGGCAGATTCTCTACTCTCTGAGCCACCATCCTGATGAGTTATATTAATAGATTTTCTTAATTTAGCCATCTCTCCAATCTGCAAATAAATGAACTTTGTCATATTTTTTTCTAAGTAACATTGCTAGATTTTGTTTGCAAATGTTTAATTTAGGATTTTTGAATTTATTTTTGTAAGTAAGATTTATCCTTTTATAATATCTTTGGTTTTGATATCGTGGTCAAACTGAATTTAAAAATGTGTCGGTTTTCCTGTTCTCTTTTTTCTTAGTATTTGTTTCTGATTTAATTGAAATGTGAATAGAAAATATGGTATGTATGACCAGTCTCTGGTATTTTTGGAGACTTGTTTTTAGCCTCCACATGATTGGTATGTACTTGTGTGGGTTCTCTCTGTGTTTGGAAATAATATACATTATTTAATTTTGTGGTTTAAGTGTTCTATATGATTTTTAAAGTTCACTGGCCTTCAGCCTTTTGTTAATGTACCTTCTAAATTTTTTTTGAAAAAAAATCACATATCCTTGCATTTTAAGTTGATGTTTAAAAGTTTTCATTGTACGTTTAAATAGTTCAGAGAATATAATAAAAAGTATATTGTGTAAAACTTGATATTTAAAAATAAAACTGTTTCATTGTTCTTTTTAAAGCACCTGGTGACTCAAATATTTTCGTTATTTGGTACCCTCAGTATTATTTAAAACAATATTGTTGGGTTAACCCAGTATTATTGGGTCAACTTTACTGTACAAGACAACTAAAAAACCTAGGTAAACTGTTTTTTATAATATATTTGAAAGAATCCTAGCAGTCAAATGTTACAATATAGGGGGAAAATATATTTAATTAAGAACTTACTTGTAAGTGGTGTTGAACCAGAAGATTTTGACTGCTGCTGCATTTTGCACAGATTTTAAGAGTTATTGCTTCAGCCCCACTGCAGATTATAGATGTTATTGTAAATGTACTTTAATATCTGTAATAATTTGTTTCTGTTTCTTTCTTAGGAATCACACCTGTATATCACAGTATGTTTGCTTTAATGAGTGAAACAGAAAGGATCTGGTATCCACCCAACCATGTCTTCCATATAGATGAATCAACCAGGCAAAACGTACTCTACAGAATCAGGTACTTTCTCCAGTAAAGTAGTCACTTTTAACTTAATGGTAAAAGGCAAAGTGGGAGAAATTACCAACCATACTTTTTAATTGCAAGGTCTTTAGTATCGGAGACCAGAACCAATTAGCATCTAATCTTCATTTGGGCTTCCCAGGTGGTACTAGTGGAAAAGAACCCACCTGCCAATGCAGGAGATGTAAGAGACATGGGTTTGATCCCTGGGTTGGGAAAAATCTCCTGGACTGGCAACCCAGTCCAGTATTCTAGCCTGGAGAATCTCATGGACAGAGGAGCCTGGTGGACTACAGTCCATAAGATGGTAGAGTCTGACACTACTAAAGCAACTTAGTATGCACGCACACACTTCTTCTTTTAAGAGTCTCTTTCCCCACTAGATAAAGTGTTCATACATGCTCTTTTACTAGAATGCTCTGAGAATAAAGCTGTTTTGGTAGGGTGCTACTTTTCCACTTAAGACTATAAGTAAAATTTGAAAAGGATAAGAATGACCTTTACTTGAAAAATCCTAAATGTTTGGAATACTGATAATTTCTCAGAAAACTTGATGTTTTATATAATAATCTGTGATCTCACATCCATTCTTTTTAAAAACTTTTTTCAGTTGAAGTGAGGGAAGGATAAGATTTTGCCAGTGGTTATTTACAACCTCAAATTACAAATTGTGTAATAATTTTTGGTGATATGTAATACCAATTTAGAGAAATCCAGAGGTATTTTATGATTTAAAAGAATGAAACAAAGAAATAAGTCCAGTCTGTTCTTACTTCTGAATCTGAAATAGATCAGTTCCATAGAGAGTTAGTGTTGCATAGTAAAACATGACCATGAACTCATTCATGATTATAAAAAGGAAAGAAAACCTTAGTAAACTAAAAGTTAAGAGAGACATTCATACCATGATTAAAGGATATCTGCAAAAACCATGTGGCAAATAATATTCTTAAATGATAAAATATTAGCATCATTCTCTTCTAAAGTCAGGAATAAGATAAAAAGCAAAGATAACATGTATATAGTTATCTACTTGTATATAGGATTTTGGTGGAGTTCCTAACCAATACAGTAAAACAGGAACAATATTTCATAATTGAGAACAAAGAAGGAAAAAGTCATTATTTGGAAATGATATGATTATTAACAAAAAAATATGAGCAAATCTACAGGCATCCGTAATAACCATTCAGCCCAAGGCTGTATTTATGGGATCAGTATGTTAAGTACCATAAACAAACAGAAAGGAGGTCACTTAAAATAAAGACTAATAAAAGCAAAAAAACATAAGGTACTTAAAATTAAACCTATTCAAATTTATTAAGACTTTTATGCAGGTTTTAAGACTTTTCAAATTTGTGTTATTTAAAGAAGCAGAGTAATATGCAACATATGTTTCACAGAATATCAGTATCTTATTAAGAATATTTTCTTTATCAATTTCTATAATTTCTTTCTGTAATCAGCAAGTAGTGTATCTTTTTATTTTAAAATGTCTGTAGAGCAGTAATCTGCAGTCTTTTTCTATAAGAAGTCAGATAGTAAATATTTTAGGCGTTGTGGGGAATAGTTTGCTGATCTCTTCTAAAGAATTAAAAAATGTTTCCCTTATCAAATTCACGACTTCCTCCTACTTTTAAATTAAGGGAGCACATATGCACTGCTACCTATAATCACAAGTACTAAGGATAATGTAACCAGAAACTGCCCCAAAGAGATTTTATATAATTTTTAAAAATTCTGCCTGTCTGTGGTTTAGAGGCTCTTCTTCATTTCCTTTATTACATATTTATGGGTTATTTCAGAATCAACATAAAAGAGCAACAATTATTAAACTGTGTTGGAGAACTTATAATGTATAAAGATGTGATTTATATGACAAATATAGAATAAAGGGAATGAAAGAGAGTTTTGTATTGTATTAAAATTAAGTTGATATTAATAAGAACTAGATTGTTTAAGTTACAATGTCTTTTGTAATTCTCCGAGAGACTTATATGCCAAAATTCAAAAATATATAGTAAAAGATAAAGTAAGAGACTTAATGTATTAATAATACACTAGAAACTTAATGTATTAATAATATACTAGAAAATATCTATAGCAATAATGAAACAAATGAACAAAAAGACAAAAAAATCCTAGTAGAAGCAAGATGACAGACATAATACTTTATTAACAGTAATAGCCTTAAGTGTAAATGAATTAAACTCTTAAAAGGCAGAGACTGAATAACTCAATTTTTAAAAAATACATGTTACATCCTGTCTATAAGAGGCACACTTTGCACTCAAAAACACAAATAACTTGAAAGTAAAGGATTGAAGAAGATATACCAGGCATTGAGTAACCAAAGGAGAGTTGAGAAGCTATATTATCAAGCAAAGTTGATTATAAGATATATGTTGTTGCTAGAGGTAGGGGAGGGACATTTTATAATGATCAAGGAGTTTATCCATTAGGAAGCATAATATTTGCTTGTAATTACTATAAGTTGGATCCAACTACAGAGCTCCAAAATAAATGAAGCAACAATGAAAAAATTAAAAGGAAAACTGGACAGTTCAACAATAATAGTTGGAGACTTCAATGCCTCACTTTCAGTAACGGACAGAACAACCAGACTGAAGATCAATCTGCATGGAAATAGAAGACTTGAACAACACTGTGAACTAGCTAGACATACAAACATAGAACACTGTACCTAATGACAGGACAGTGCATATTCTCTTCAAGTGCATAGGAAATATTCTCCAGGTTAGACCATATGTTAGTCCATCAAATGAATCTCAGTAAATTTACAAATATTGAAATCATACAAAGTATGTTCTCTGACCACTGTGGAAGTAAATTAGAACTCATTAACAGTAGGAAAACTGGGCAGTTCACAAATATGTGGTAATTGACACTATTCTAAATAAATAATGGGTCAAAGAAGAAATCACAAAGGAAAATAGAAAATATTTTGATATAACTGGAAATGAAAACGGATCATGTGAAAACTTAGGGTGAGTGAGTGAAGTCACTCAGTCATGTCCGACTCTTTGTGACCCCATGGACTGTAGCCTACCACGTGCCTCCATCCATGGAATTTTCCAGGCAAGAGTACTGGAGTGGGTTGCCATTTCCTTCTCCAGAGGATCTTCCTGACCCAGGGATTGAACCTGGTTCTCCTGCATTGTAGGCAGATGCTTTACCATCTGAGCCTTAGGGTATGCAGCTAAAAACCATGCTTTAAAGTAAATTCATAGTTGTAAAAACTATATTAAAAAAGTTCTCAAATCAATAACATTCCATTTTAACAAAGTAGAAAAAGAAGAGTAAATGAAACTGAAAGCAAGTTAAAGAAAGGAAATAATAAAGATCAGAGTAGAGATAAATGAAATAGAGGATAGAAAAACAAGAGAAAATGAGGAAACCAAAAGTTGGTTGGTTCCTTGAAAAGATCAACAGTATCAGTAAAGCTTTAACTAGATAAAGAGAGAAGCTTAAATTATTAAAATCAGGAATAAAAGAGGTAATATTACTGTGACCTTACAGAAATAAAAAGGATTATAAGAAACAGCTGTATGCCAACAAACTACATAACCAAGATGAAATAGAAAAATGCTTAGAAAGACACAAACTATAGAACTGACAAAGAAATAGAACATGTGAATTGACCTTAACAAGTAAAGAAATAGAATTCAATTAGTAATTAAAAAACAACAAATAAAACAAAAAGCTTTGCACAAGGAGAGCCCAGATCCAAGTGGCTTTACTGGTGAATTCTATTAAACTTTTAAGGATATGTTGATACTTGTTGTTGTTCAGTTGGTAAATCTTGTCCAACTTTGTGACCTCATGGACTGTAGCTTGCCAGGCTCCTCTGCCCCTCCTCTATTTCCCAGAGTTGGCTCAGGTTCATGTCCATTGAGTCAGTGATGCTATCTAACCATCTTATCCTCTGCTGTCCATTTCTCCTTTTGCCTTCAATCTTTCCCAAAATTAGGGTCTTTTCCAGTGAGTCGGCTTTTCACATCGCGTGGCCAAAGTATTAAGCTTCAGCTTCAGCAGCATTCCTTCCAGTGAATATTTAAGGTTGATTTCCTTTAGGATTTACTGGTTTGATCTTCTTGCAGTCCAGGGAACTCTCAAGAGTCTTCTCCAGCACCACAATTCAAAAGCATCAATTCTTCTGTACTCAGCCTTCTTTATGGTCTGCCTCTCACATCCTTACATAACTACTGGAAAAACCATAGTTTTGACATGCGGACCTTTGTTGGCAAAGTGATATCTTTGCTTTTTAATATGCTCTCTAGGTTTGTCATAGCTTTCATTTCAAGGAGCGAGCGTCTTTTAATTTCATAGCAGCAGTCACCGTTCACAGTGATTTTGGAGCCCAAGAGAATAAAATCTATCATTGTTTATACTTTTTCTTCTTCTATTTGCCATGAAGTGATGCGACCGGCTGCCATGACCTTAGTATTTTGAATGTTGAGTTTCAAGTCAGTTTTTTCACTCTTTTCTTTCACCTTCGTCAAGAAGGTCTTTACTTCCTCTTCACTTTCTGCCATTAGAGTGGTATTATCTGCATATCTGGGGTTGTTGATATTTCTCCCAGCAATCTTGATTCCAGCTGTGATTCATCCAGCCCAGCATTTCACATAATGTACTCTGCATAGAAATTAAATAAGCAGGGTGACAATATACAGCCTTGTCATATTCCTTTTCTGGTTTTGAACCAGTCACTTGTTCCATGTCCAGATCTGACTGTTGCTTCTTGACCCGCAGACAGAATTCTCAGGAAACAGATAAGATGGTCTGCTACTCCCTTCTGTTTAAGCACTTTCCACAGTTGTGATCCACACAGTCAAAGGCTTTAGCATAGTCAATGCAGCAGAAGTAGATGCTTTTCTGAAATTCCCTTGCTTTCTTGATAGTCCAGCGAATGTTGGCAATTTGATCTCTGGTTCCTCTGCCTTTTCTAAACCCAACTTGTACAGCTGGAAATTCTCAGCTCATGTACTCCTAAAGCCTAGCTTGAAGGATTTTGAGCATAATCTTGCTAGCATGTGAAATGAATGGAATTGTATGATAGTTGGAACTTTCTTTGGCATTGCCCTTCTTTGTCATTAGAATGAAAACTGAACTTTTCCAGTCCAGCAGCCATGGCCGAGTTTTCCAAATTTGTTGACATGTTGAGTATAGTACTTTAATAGCATCATCTTTTAGAATTTTAAATAGCTTAGCTGGAGTTTTGTCACCTCCACTAGCTTTGTTCGTAGTAATGCTTTCTAAGGCCCACTTGACTTCCCACTCCAGGATGTCCAGCTCTAGGTGAATGACCACACCATCATGGTTTTCTGGCTCATTAAGACCTTTGTTGTATAGTTCTTCTGTGTATTCTTGCCATTTCTTCTTAATCTCTTCTGCTTCTGTTAGGTCCTTATTGTTTCTGTTCTTTATTGTGCCCATTCTCGCATGAAATGTTCCCTTTATGGTTTTGGTCACTGCCTCATATACAATGTTACAAAACTCTGCCTGTAGTTCTTCACATACTCTACCAGATCTGCTCCCTTGAATCTATTTGTCACCTCCACTGTATAATCATAACAGATGTGATTTAGGTCATACTTGAATGACCTAGTAATTTTCCCTACTTTTTTCAATTTAAGCTTAAGTTTTACAGTAAGAAGTTCATGATCTGATCCACAGTCAGCACCAGGTCTCCCTTTTTTTTTTTTTTAAACTGACTGTATAGAGCTTCTCCATCTTTAATTGTGAAGAACATAATCACTCCAGTTTCAATAGTGACACTCTGGTGATGTCCATGTGTAGAGTCATCTCTTGGGTTGTTGAAAGAGGGTGTTTGCTAATGATCACTGTGTTCTCTTGACAAAACTGTGGTAGCCTTTGCCCTGCTTCATTTTGTACTATAAGGCCAAACTTGCCTGTTATTTCAGGTATCTCTTGACTTCCTGCTTTTGCATTCCAATCTCCTGTGATGAAAAGGACATTGTTTTTGTGTGTTAGTTCTAGAAAGTGTTATAGGTCTTCATAGAAATGATCAGTTTCTGCATCAGTGGTTAGGACATACATTTGGATTATAGTGATGTTGAATGGGTTGCTTTGGAAACAAAGGTCATTCTGTTGTTTTGAAGATTGCACCCAGGTACTGTATTTTGGACTCTTGTTGATTATGAGCTCTATTTCATTTCTTCTAAGGAATTCTTTCCCACAATAGATATAATGGTCATCTGAGTTAAATTCACCCATGACTGTCCATTTTAATTCACTGATTTTGATTCCTAAGATGTACTTGTTCAGTCTTGCCATCTCCTGTTTTATTATGTCTAATTCACTTTGATTCATGAACCTAACATTCCAGATTCATATGCAGTGTTGTTCTTTACTGCATTGGACTTTACTTTCACCATGAGACACATCCACAGCTGTATGCTATTTCTTGTATGGCCCAGCTACTTCATTCTTACTGGAGCTAATAGAAATTGCCCTCTACTCTTTCCAAGTAATATACTGGGCACCTCCTGACCTGGGTAGGGGTTGGCTCATATTCTGTTGGTATATATTTTTGCTTTTTCATACTGTCCATGGGGCTTTCCAGGCAAGAATACTTGAGTAGGTTGCCATTACCTCTTCCAGTTGACCATGATTTGTCAGAACTCTCCACTATGACCCCTCCTTCTTGGGTTACCATGCATGCCATGGCTCATAGCTTCATTGAGTTATACAAGTCCCTTCACTGTGACAAGACTGTGATCCATGAAGGGGAATGTTGATACTGAAAGAAGTGAAAGTGTTAATCGTTCAGTCGTGTCCAACTCTTTGCTCCCGATGGATTGTAGCCTTGTCAGGCTCCTCTGTCTATGGGGTTCCCCAGGCAGGAATATTGGAGTGGGTTGCCATTTCCTTTTCCAGGGGATCTTTCCTGACCCCAGGGATCAAACCCAGGTCTCCTGCATTGTAGTCACATTCTTTACCATCTGAGCCACCAGGGAAACCCCTGTTAGTTATTCCCAAAAAGTGAAAAGGAGGAAACACTTCCCAACTCATTCCATAAGTTCTCCATTACTCTAATACCAAATCCAGACAAAGAAGTCCAAAAAATAAGAAAGCTACAGACCAATGTCTTTTATAAACATAGGTGTAAAAATCATCAAGAAAATACTAGCAAACCAAATCTACCTATATATAAAAAGGATTAAATATTGACCAGGTAGAGATTATCCTAGGATATTGCTTTAACATCTCAAAATCAGTATAATGTACCATATTAGAATAAAGAGCCAAAGCATATCTTAATAAACATGGAAGAAAAACTTTTAACAGAATCTAATATTCTGTTGTAATCAAAATACTAAACACAACAGGAATGGACTGGAACTTCCTCAGTATGATAAAGGATCTGTGAAAAACTCCAAAGCTAATCTAATACTTGATAGTGAAAAGCTTAATGCTTTCTTCCAAAGATCAAAAACAAGACCAGAATATCTGCTGTCACCACTTCTGTTGAACACTGTAGAACAGATTCTAGACAGGGAAATATGTCAAGGAAAACAAATACAGGGCATCTGTATTGGAAAAGAAGAGATAAAACTCTCTATTCCCAGATATTAGGATCTAGTATATGTGAAATCCTAAGAAATTAATAAACTATTAGAACTAATAAAAGAGCTCAGCCTGGTTGTAAGATAGAAATTCAAAGTGTTGTATTTCTGTATGCTAGGAATTATAGTACAAATGTGAAATTAATAAAATTCCATTTACAATAGCATAAAAGAATACTTTGATTTAAACCTAACAAAAGAATTGCAGAATTTGTACACTTAGAAATATAAAATATCATTGAAGGAAATTAGAGAAACACCTAAATAAATGGAAAACTGTCTCATGTTTGTGTATAGGAAGATTTAATACGGCAATAGTCCCATCATCAAGCTTTATTTTCAGTGTGATCTCCACTGAAATTCTGTGTTTATTCTAGAAATTGACAGATAATCATAAAATTTGTGAAAAATTAGAGTCTTGAAAAAGAGCAAAGTAGGAAGATTCACATTTCTTATTTCAAAACTTAGTCCACAATCATAGTTATTAAGACTGTTGTACTGACTTCAGGTTAGGTATATACATTAATGGAATAAATTGAAAGTCCAAAAATAATCTCTCATATTATGGTAGTAGACTTTAGGCAAGGGTGCCGTGACAATTCATGGGGAAAGAATAGTCTTTTCTACAATGATTCTGGGACAACTGAATATCCACATGTAGAGTAATAAACTTAGACCACCAATTTACACCATTGACCAAAAAGTAACTTAAAATGGATCATAGACCTTAATTTAGTGGCTAAAACTATAAAATTCTTAGCAGAAAACATAGGACTGTATCTTTGTGTACTTAAAGTAGGCAGTGATTTCAATATGGCACCAAAAGAGTAAGCAACAACAAAATAGGTTAGTTGGGATTCATCAACATATGTTTGTGCATCAAAGGATACTGACAAGAATGTGAAAAGAGAACCCACAGAATGGAAGAAAATGTTTGTAAATCATGTATCTGACAGATACCTTATATCTATAATATGTAAAGAACTCTAACAGCTCAGTATAATGACAAATAACCCAGTTAAAATAAATGGGCCAAGTTTTGAATAGCCCTTTCTCTAAAGAAAACATTCAAAGGATCAAAAATCATGTGAAAAGATACTCAACATCATTACTCATTAGAGAAATGTAAATCGGAACCACAGTGGGATATCATTTACCCACTAGAATGGCAAGCATTAAAAAGATGGACAGTAATTATCAGTTTTTCAAATTAACTCTTATTAAGTGGGACACAGTGTACCAGATACATTTCAACAATAAACTGCAAAAGGAATTGAAGCAGAAAAGTTTATTACTCACTGGTCCTTGAGGACATACCAGCATGCCTTAAGGTGTCACATGGAAGAGTTAAGGCACACTGCAGATAGAGTCAGCCCTGGAGTACATGCCTTTATTAGGGTTTGTGGGTGAGTGCTCCTGGACTAAGGCTAGACTCATTTCAAAAGAGCTGGGTTTTGGTAAGCCATATGGGCGTCCACTGAAGAGGCACATAGGGATGGGCATGGAGAGGCAGGGATGACTATGGATCGCAAAGGCTATTGGGGAAATTGTATCAGGAACTTGTAATTGCTTGCGACTCTGCAAATTTCTATCTGGAGCGTGCATTTGTGTGGGGATTAATGTCAGTTTAAGGTCCGTATAGAGTCGGACACGACTGAGCGACTGATCTGATCTGATCTGAAGGTCCGTATAGGATTCTTGAGCAAACAAAATGAATGCTGAGTCGGCAGTACCATAGAAAAATTCAGCTTAAACTCTTCCACCCAAGTGTTGGCAAGGATGTGACCTATTGGGGCACTCATAAATTTTTGTTAGAAGTATAAAATAATCCAGCTGCTTTGAAAGAGAGTTTGGCTACTCCTTAAAAAGATAAACATAAAATTTCATATGATTCAGCAGTGCCATCCAGGTATATATACAAGAGAAATGAAAATATACATCCTCAGGAAAAAAAAAACTTGTATATAATTATTAATAACAACATTATTCACAACAGCAAAAAGGTGGAAACAAACCAAATGTCCATAAATTGATGAACAGTTAAATAAATGTGATACATCCATACAATGAAAATCTAACTGGGCAATGAAAAGAAATGAAGTACTAACATATGCTATAAATATGGGTGATCCTTGAAAACATTATGCTAAGTGAAAAAAGGTAGAAAAATCCACATTATATGATCCCATTTATATAAAATGTCTAGAATAGATAAATTTATAGAAACAGAGTAATAGTAACTTAGGGCTGGGGAGTAGATATGGGTGGCTTGGGTATGACTGCTAGTGAGAATGGAATTTCTTTTATGGAAGATAAATATGTTCTAAGTTAGGTTGTGGTGATATTTGTACAGTGCCTTGAATATACTAAAAACATTGAACTTTTAATGAAGTATGTCTCAGTAGAGCTGTGAAAGCAGTATAGAAATTTTTTTGTTTCTTTGAAGGACAAGTTTGTCACATCCATTTTTTTAAAAAATTGAAGTATAGTTGATTTACAATGTTGTGCTAGTTTCTGGTGTTCAGCAAAGTGATTCAAGTTATACATATTTATGTATATTGTTTTTTATATTCTTTTCCATTATGGCTTATTACAGGATATTGAATATCCCTGTGCTATACAGTAGGACCTGGTTGTTTATCCATTCTATATATAATAGTTTGTATCTGCTAACTGCAAACTCTCGATCCAGCCTTCCCCGACTCCCCTATCCCTTTGGCAACCACAAGTCTGTTATCTCTGTCTGTGAGTCTGTTTCTATTTCATAGATAAGTTCATTTGTGTCATATTTTAGAGTCCACATATAAGTGATATCATGTGGTGTTTGTCTTTCTCTTTCTTTATGACTTTGCTTAATAAGATAAACTCTGGGTGCATCCATGTAGCTGCCAGTGGTATTATTTCATTCTTTTTAATGTAATCTCCATTTTTAAAAAGAAGACACAATTGTTTTCACACCAAATTTAACATTTTCACATTCTTCCATTGATGTTTCTAGAATTATATAAAGTTTTTTTGTTAATGTTGTATTTCTACATTCCTCTATTTTCTGTTATTGCTTCTTTGAAATAACAGATTGAAGAAGGCAGATTATGAATTTTAAACTTATGTTTCTTATATTTTCTGCCTATATTATTACTGTGGTTTTATCCGTATTTTCTTTTATCCTCACTTTATATTTAACACTCTTGGTTGTGTTTTCTGATTATGGAATAATACCTTCTGGTAGACTGGAACTGGTTGTATATACACAGTATATCTGTTTTAGAACTGTTTGGAGGCTGACTGAATATTTTAACTGTCTTGTAGATTTTACTTCCCTTACTGGTATTGTAATGGCAGCAACAGAACCTATCGACATGGAATAGCTCGAGGTGCTGAAGCTCCTCTTCTTGATGACTTTGTCATGTCTTACCTTTTTGCTCAGGTATGATTATATTATCTTCATTGTACATGTGTTAAATTATAAATATCTTGCTGTATAGTATATTTCTTGATCAGGAAATTATTCGCATGTGGGAAAATTGATGCTCTGTATGCATAGCAGGTGCAGAGAGGTAACAAAATTGAGTCTTTTATCACTAATTTTTAATCCCATAGCTTTTGGATGTATGTGCATTTGTGCCAAGTCATACCCGACTCTTTGCTGCGACTCCATGGACTGTAGCCTGCCAGGCTCCTCTGTCAATGGAGTTGCCTAGGCAAGAGTACTGGAGGGGGCTGCCATTTCCTACTCCAGGGGATCTTCCCAACCCAGGGATCGAACCGGCGTCTCTTGTGTTTCCTGCATTGGCAAGCAGATTCTTTACCACTGATGCCACCTAGGAAGCCCATGGCTTATGGATAATAGACTCTAAATTATAAAGATTCCTAGAATTGGCCCTTTTGAATTTTCTTTTTATTTTAGTGCTTTAAATCATTTTAAGAATTTCACAAAGTTTGGACTGAGTTTTACAGCATGATTCATGTAGACAGACCTAAGTGGCTGGAATACGGGACAGTGAATTTTCTTTAGAGGGATTTTAAAGAAATTCCTAAACAGTTTCAGACTTTTATTAGTGGGTAGCGAAATGTAAAGAAAGTAAGTAACTGCATAAAAAGCGAACTATCAATATACAGCAGTATGTGTAGCCCCTCACAGGAGGGGAGCTGTTTGTTGATACTTAGCCTGAAAACTGTGTTCCAGTTACTTGTTTATTAATACTGTTTGATTTTTATGGTGTTTTGGAACATTTTAAAATGCTTTCTTGTTTATAACCTGATTTAAACAGTAATTGAAATGTTTTGTCATTAAATTACTTTTAAGTCTGTGTGCTGCAAGAATGAGGAGTAGTTAGTAAAGAAAGAAATTAGTGCTTTTATGTAAAAATATGCTCTTGATATTCCCAAGGTATCCAGTCAAGTTCTAAATCAGATTTGCTAATATCATGGGAAGTAATCTCACAGATCCTCATAGCTCACATTTCTAAGGTGTGTAGTAGGTACAGTTCAGTTTATAAGCAACAGATTAAAGAATATTTCTTTTTTGCTGTTTAGAGCAACTGACACTTTTATGTGTGAAGGGATATAATATGCTTAATAAAGTTTATTATTTTAGCCACTTTTTAGTGATTAAAGCAGTGCGTTAGTTCAGGGAATTCATATTGTTGTGCATCCTTTACCTCCATCCATCTCCAGAACATTTTTCATCTACCCAAATTGAAACTTGTTACCCATTAAAAAGTACCTCTTTGCTTCCTTCTCCTCCTGACCTCTGGCAGCCACCTTTCTACTCTGTCTTTATTCATTTGCTTATTCCAGGTTAGCTCAGTTAAGTGGAACTATACAGCATTTACTTTTTTTGTGACAGGCTCATTTCTTTTATCATAATGTCTTCAAAACTCATCTGTGTTGTGGAATGTGTCAGAATTTCCTTCCTTTTTAAGGCTGAGTAATATTCTGTTGTATAAATACCACATTTTGTTTACTCATGTCTCTTCTTGGAGGGTTGCTTTGCTTCTACTTTTTGGTACTTATGAGTAATACTGTAATGAACATGAGTGTACAGATATCTCTGAGACCTTTTAATGCTTTTGGATATATATCCAGAAGTGAGACTACTAGATCATATGGTAATTCTATTTTTAATGTTTTTAGGAACTACTATACTGTTTTCCACAGCAGCTGTACCATTTTACGTTATTGCCAGTGGCACACAAGTGTTCCTCACCAACACTTTTTGATAATGGCCATTCTGATAGGTGTAAAGTGGTATCGTGTTGTGATTTTGATTTGCATTTCTTTAATGATTAATTATGTAGAGCATTTTTGTAAGCTTATTGGCCTCTTGTATATTTTTGGGGGGGAAATTTCTGTTCAAGTCCTTTGCCCATTTCTTTAATCAGGTTATTTAGAGTTTTTTTGTTGTTGTTGTTGTTGTCGTCTGGTTCTGGCTACTAACCCCTTATTAGATATGTGATTTGCAGTTATTTTCTCCCGTTCCATGAGGTGCCTTTTCACTGTTGATTATGTCCTGTGATGCACAAACATTTTAGTGCAATTTATCTATTTTTTCCTTCTGTTATCTATACTTTTAGTGTCAAATGCAAGAAATCATTGCCAAATCCATCATTGTGAAGCTTTCCCTCTTTATTTTTTATAAATATTTTATGGTTTTAGCTCTTACCTTTAGATCTTTGATCTGTTTTCAGGGTTTTTTTTTATTAAATTATAGTTAATTTACAGTGTTGTGCTAATTTCTGCTGTACAGCAAAGTGATTCATATATCCATATATACACTCTTTCGTAGCTTCCCAGATGGTGCTAGTGGTAAAGAACCCACCTGCTTTACCATGTAGGAGACACAAGAGATGTAGGTTTGACTCCTGGGTTGGGAAGATCCCTTGGAGGAGGGCACAGCAACCCACTCCAGTATTCTTGCCTGAAGAATCCCATGAATAGGGGAGACTGGTGGGCTACTCCATAGGGTCACAAAGCGTTGGACATGACCAAAGAGACCTAGCATGCACACACGCACACTTTTTATATTCTTTTCAATTACAGATTATCATAGGATATTGAATACAGTTCCCTATGCTATACAGTAGGACCTTGTTATTTATCCATTCTCTAGTTTACATCTACTAACCTGAAATTCTCAGTCCGTCCCCCCACCCCTTGGCAATCACATGTCTGTTCTGCATGCCCGAGTCTGTTTCTGTTTCATAGATAAGTTCATATTTTAGATTCCACATATAAGGGATATCACATGGTATTTGTCTTTCTCTTTCTGACTTACTTCACTTCTGTGATCATCTCTCGATCTGTGCATGTTGCTGCAAATGGCATTGTTTCATTCCTTTTTATGGCTGAGTAGTGTTCCATTTTATATATATGTACCATATCTTCTGTATCCATTCATCTGTCGGGGGAGATTTAGGTTGTCTCTTTGTCTTGACTCTTGTAAATAGGTAGCTGTGGATATGGAGTACCTTTATCTTTCTGAATTACAGGGTTTTTTTCAGATATGTATTCAGGGGTGAGATTGCTGGATCATATGGTAACTCTGTTTTTAGTTTTTTTTTGAGGAACCTCCATACTGTTTTCCATAGTAGCTGTACCAACTTACATTCCCTTCAACAGTGTAGGAGGGTTCCCTTTTCTCCTTACTCTCTAGCATTTGTTTATTTGTAGCATTTGTTATTTGTTATTACTTTTTAATGATAGCCATTTTCACCGACGTGAAGTGAGATCTCAGTGTATTTTTGTTTTGCATTGCTCCTCTGTCCATGGAGTTTTCCAGGCGAGAATACTGGAGTGGGTAGCCATTCCCTTCTCCAGGAAGTCTTCCCGACCAAGGGATCAAACCTGAGTCTCCTGCATTGCAGGCAGATTCTTTACCATCTGAGCCACCAGGGAAGCCCAACAATGAATGATGTGGAGCTTCTGTTCATGTGCCTGATGCCCATCTGTATGTCTTTCTCCTTTGGGAAATGTCTAGCTCTTCTGTCCATTTTTCAATTGGGTTATGTGTTGTTTTGTTATTGAATTGTATGAGCTATGTGTATATTTTGGAAATTAAGCCTGTTAATCACATCATTTGCAGGTACTTTCTCCCATTATATAGGTTGTCTTTTTGTTTTGTTTACATTTTGCTTTACTATGTAAAAGCTTGTAAGTTTGATTAGGTCCCATTTATTTATTTTTACTTTTTTACTTCTATTGCCTTGACGGACTGACCATAGATAGGATTTATGTCAGAATGTTTTGCTTATGTTTTCTTCTAGGAGTTGTATGGTGTCATGTCTTATATTGAAATTGTTAAACCATTTTGGGTTTGTATTTGTGTATGATATGAGCGTGTGTTCTGATATTGATTTACATGTGGCTGTTCAACTTTCCCAATACTACTTGGCTGAGGAGACTTTTTCCCAGTGTATATTCTTCTCTCCTTTGTTGAAGATCAGTTGCCCATAGGTGTGTAGGTTTATTTCTGGGCTCTCCATTCTGTTCCATTGATTCGTATGTCTGTTTTTGTACCAGTACCGTGCCATTTTTATTAGTGTAGCTTTGTAATAATGTCTGAAGTCTGGGAGGGTTATGCCTCTTGCTTTGTTCTTTTTCCTTAGGATTACTTTGGTAATTCTGGGTCTTTTATGGTTTCATATAAATTTGAATATTATCTGGGAATTCCTTGACAGTCCAGTGGTTAGAACGTGGTGCTTTCACTGCCAGGTCCTTGGATTAAACCCCAATTGGGAAACTAAGATCCTGAAAGTTGCATGGCATGGCCAAAAGAATTAGGATGATTCCTTTTAGTTTGTGAAAAATGTCATGGGTAATTTGAAGGGATTGTGCTAAATAAATCTGTAGATTTCTTTGGATAGTATGACCATTTTAACAACATTAATTCTTCCAATCTAAGTACATAGGCTATCTTTCTGTGTCTTTGAATAATCTTTAATTTTCTTTATTCATGTTTTATAGTTTTCAGCATATAATGCTTTTACCTCCTTGGTCAGATTTATTCCTAAGTATTTTATTTTTTTGAATAAAGTAAAATTTTGTTTAAAAAGCAATTTTGTTTTAACATTCTCTTTGATATATCATTGTTAGTGTAAAAATGCAACCAAATTCTGTATGTTAATCTTATATCCGACTACCTTGCTGAATTCTTTTATCAGTTCTAGTAGTTTTTGTGTGGAGTCTTCAGAGTTTTCTATATGTAATGTCATGTCACCTGCATGTAAGGACAGTCTTATGTTTTGAGATAATTTTTATATGGTGTAAGGTAAGAGGCCATCTTTATTGTTTTGCATGTGGGTATCCAGTTTTTTCAGCACCATTTGTTAAAAAGGCTATTCTTTTTCTGTTGAATGGTCTTGGTACTCTTGTCAAAACCATTTGACTGTTAACCAAATTTTACATAGCTTCCTTTGTTTTAGTAGTCATTAAGGAAAGAGAGAAACAAGCTTCTGAGAATAGGGTACTATGAAATTATGACTTTCTGCTGCTTTTATAATTGTACTGTTTCATCTGTTATGCATATATGGTTTATTTGGTGGCATGCTAGTTAAGTCCCATTGATAGGCCAGGTTTTCCTAAACTATTCATTGAGCCACTTTATCATAATATTAGTATTATGACATCTCATACTTTTGATCTAGAAAAATGATGGGTGATTTCCAATTTTATCTTTCTAGAACGGATTTTTCTTATCTAGGATGGCAAAATAATTTCATAATAGAGTCCTAAATTGTGTCTGGACATGACCACATGCAATTTTCTATTACTTAGTGTTTCTACTTCTCTAAATCCATGCCCAGAAAATAAATAAGGTAATAGTTAACTTATTCTTAGATTGTATTGATATCAGATTAGACTTTATGCATGTTTTAGACTAAATATAGCTAATTTTTTACTATAACTGTTTTCTTTCTTTCTTTATTTCTTTTCCTGGCTGAATGTAGATAAAATTTCTTGGTTCAAATGTCAGCTGCCTAGATGAGAAACTACTTTTCTACAGTTTTAATTAAATGAGTCAATTAAATGAATCAGTTTTATTGACGGTTAAGACGGCTAGTTTAAAATTATATGCTTTGGCATTTGGGACACTTTCATCTGTAACTTTTTTCTAATGGTTATTTCGTTGATTCTGTTGTTAGCACTGTTGTTAGCACTGCACTAATTTTTTCATATGTTTATTGCTTTTTGGGCATGAGTTCCACAGGATATTCTCATAAACAGAATTTATTATATTCTGGTCCCATATAGTATATGAAACGGAAGCAAGCTATTAAAAATAATCTACCTAGCCTTTGGTTATCGGTGGCTTTTTTTAATCAAGAATGATTTACTTGCCTATTTTCAGAAGTGGGGTGAAATTAGTATTTGAACTTGAGCAAAAAGAAATATCCTACTGTGAGTCAGTTTTGCTTTATCAATATTGAGGCCTTTGTTTTGGCTGGGTGTGTGTATGTGTGCTCACTGGTTATTTCATGGTTGGTGCCTTTTAAGTAGTATATTTCTTTTCTTATACAAAAATGTTTTCTAATTTGAAAGTTAGCTACCAAATATACTTTTCAGTTCATTAAGTCACTCAGTCATGTCCGACTCTTTGTGATCCCACGATTGCAGCACGCCAGGCCTCCCTGTCCATCACCATCTCCCAGAGTTCACTCAAACTCACGTCCATCGAGTCAGTGATGCCATCCAGCCATCTTATCCTCTGTCATCCCCTTTTCTTCTGCCCCTAATCCCTCCCAGCATCAGAGTCTTTTCCAGTGAGCCAACTCTTCGCATGAGGTGGCCAAAGTACTGGAGTTTCAGCTTTAGCATCATTCCTTCCAAAGAACACCCAGGGCTGATCTCCTTTAGAATGGACTGGTTGGATCTCCTTGCAGTCCAAGGGACTCTCAAGAGTCTTCTCCAACACCACAGTTCAAAAGCATCAATTCTTCGGCGCTCAGCTTTCTTCACAGTCCAACTCTCACATCCATACATGACTACTGGAAAAACCATAACCTTGACTAGATGGACCTTTGTTGGCAAAGTAATATCTCTGCTTTTGAATATGCTATCTAGGTTGGTCATAACTTCCCTTCCAAGGAGTAAGGGTCTTTTAATTTCATGGCTGTAATCACCATCTACAGTGATTTTGGAGCCTCCAAAAATAAAGTCTGACACTGTTTCCACTGTTTCCCCATCTATTTCCCATGAAGTGATGGGACCGGATGCCATGGTCTTCGTTTTCTGAATGTTGAGCTTTAAGCCAACTTTTTCACTCTCCTCTTTCACTTTCATCAAGAGGCTTTTTAGTTCCTCTTCACCTTCTGCCATAAGGGTGGTGTCATCTGCATACCTGAGGTTATTGATATTTCTCCCGGCAATCTTGATTCCAGCTTGTGCTTCTTCCAGCCCAGGGTTTCTCACGATGTACTCTGCGTATAAGTTAAATAAGCAGGGTGACAGTATTCAGCCTTGACGTACTCCTTTTCCTATTTGGAACCAGTCTGTTGTTCCATGTCCAGTTCTAACTGTTGCTTCCTGACCTGCATATAGGTTTCTCAAGAGGCAGGTCAAGTGGTCTGGTATTCCCATCTCTTTCAGAATTTTCCACAGTTTATTGTGATCCACGCAGTCAAAGGCTTTGGCATAGTCAATAAAGCAGAAATAGATGTTTTTCTGGAACTCTCTTGCTTTTTTGATGATCCAGAAAACGTTGGCAATTTGATCTCTGATTCCTCTGCCTTTTCTAAAACCACCTTGAACATCTAGAAGTTCACGGTTCACGTACTGCTGAAGCCTGGCTTGGAGAATTTTGAGCATTATTTTACTAGCATGTGAGATGAGTGCAATTGTGTAGTAGTTTGAGCATTCTTTGGCATTGCCTTTTTTGGGATTGGAATGAAAACTGACCTTTTCCAGTCCTGTGGCCACTGCTGAGTTTTCCAAATTTGCTGGCATACTGAGCGCAGCACTTTCACAGCATCATCTTTCAGGATTTGGAGTAGTTCAACTGGAATTCCATCACCTTCACTAGCTTTGTTCATAGTGATACTTTCTAAGGCCCACTTGACTTCACATGCCAGGATGTCTGGCTCTAAGTGAGTGATCACATCGTGATTATCTTGGTCATCAAGATCTTTTTTGTACAGTTCTTCTATGTATTCTTGCCATCTCTTCTTAATATCTTCTGCTTCTGTTAGGTCCATACCATTTCTGTCCTTTATCGAGCCCATCTTTGCATGAAATGTTCCCTTGGTATCCCTAATTTTCTTGAAGAGATCTCTAGTCTTTCCCATTCTGTTGTTTTCCTCTATTTCTTTGCATTGATTGCTGAGGAAGGCTTTCTTATCTCTCCTTGCTATTCTTTGGAACTCTGCATTCAGATGCTTATATCTTTCCTTTTTTCCTTTGCTTTTCGCTTCTCTTCTTTTCACAGCTATTTGTAAGGCCTCCCCAGACAGCCATTTTGCTTTTTTGCCTTTCTTTTCCATGGGGATGGTCTTGATCCCTGTCTCCTGTACAATGTCACAAACCTCATTCCATAGTTCATCAGGCACTCTATCAGATCTAGGCCCTTAAATCTATTTCTCACTTCCACTGCATAATCATAAGGGATTTGATTTAGGTCATACCTGAATGGTCTAGTGGTTTTCCCTACTTTCTCCTACTTTTAAGTGCATATTAATTTTTTTAAATAAAATTATTTTTTAAATTTATGTAAAACTTAATTTCATGCTGCTACTGCTGCTGCTAAGTTGCTTCAGTCGTGTCCCACTCTGTGCGACCCCATAGACGGCAGCCCACCAGGCTCCCCTGTCCCTGGGATTCTCCAGGCAAAAACACTGGAGTGGGTTGCCATTTCCTTCTCCAGTGCATGAAAGTGAAAAGTGAAAGTGAAGTCGCTCAGTCATGTCCGACTCCCAGCGACCCCATGGACTGCAGCCCACCAGGCCCCTCCGTCCATGGGATTTTCCAGGCAGGAGTACTGAAGTGGGTTGCCATTGCCTTCTCTGGCTTAATTTCATGAGATGTTATCATATGGAAGAAGGGAGATATGTGTATAAAATATGGTGATGTTTTCTCTTAGTTTAAGCCATGGTTGGTATTTCAGCCATTATTATGGCTTCTACTTTTCTTATAAAGAAGATTGTTATTTTTAGAATACTGGTGCTTTTAACCTTGCTCCCATTACCTATTTAGTCTGATTTTATCTGTGTCCCTAAATTTTCTAGATCAAAATCTTAGAATTTCTGTTTTTCCATTTTCTTCATTCTTTTACATATAATTATAAAGTTAATGGGTTTTTCAGACTCTTTTAGTGTCTTTTCTTCTGTACAGCAAAGCCTTACTCTCTCATATTTGAACCATTACTGCAGCCTCTTCAAGAGTCTCCTTGAATACACTTTATTTTCTTAAAGTCCTGTATCATTGCTACTTCTACCAGTGAAACAGGCATGATGCTTTAAGAAAAGATACTTTATGAAATGGATACATTTAAGAAAATGGTTCTCTATTGCTTCTGGGATCCAGGTGTTGAAGAGTACCTGCAGTTTGACCCCAACTTGCTTTTCCAAGTCTTAATTCACTCTGTTCACTTTACATGAATTATCTGTTCTAACCCAACTACTTTGCATCTCTGAACATGCCTTGTGCTTTCTTTTTGTGCCATTTCTTCTATTTCTGCATCCTGTTTTGTGTTAATCAAAAATTTCTTCCGGGACTTCTCTAGTGATCCAGTGGTTAAGAGTCCACCTTGTGCGGTGCAGGAGACATAGGTTCAATCCCCGGTCAGGAAACTAAGATCCCTCATACCCTGCAGCAGCGGAGCCACAGATCCTGTGTGACACAGCAGAGACCCAGTGCAGCCAACTAAATAAATGAATAAATATTTTAAAAAATTGCTTCATATTCAAAGAATACATGAAATTTCAATTTTTCTGCAAAACTTTTCCTAATTACTGCTACTGGATATAGTCTCAACTTCTTTTATATGGTGTCTGGCATTATAATTTTTTTTTTTTCACTTATTTCCCTTCCTGGCTACATTTTAGTCTCCTTGGAGGCTGAAGCTACATCTTATATTTCTTTGTAGCCAGAACAGTCCTTAGTACAATGCTTTAAGCATATTTGGAACTCAGTACATATTTAATTGATTAGTACCTATTTTAATTTAGGTAATTTTGATGTTGAAGATACAATTTGAAGATAGAATCAGTGAAATAGGCTGATAATTGGGAACCTAATTTAAATCTTTGCAAAAGAACTTATACTAAAACTTTATGGCACAGTGTTTCAAAATCAAGGGAGGAGTTGACCTTGTTAAATGTATATGTTCTGAAAATTGTGTTATAGATTAAAATAGAATAATAGATTAAGATGTGGTAGTGAAACTTAAGAAATATTTTCTTCTATATTTTGTTTTTACTTTAGTGGCGGCATGATTTTTTACATGGATGGATAAAAGTACCTGTGACTCATGAAACACAGGAAGAATGTCTTGGGATGGCAGTGTTAGATATGATGAGAATAGCCAAAGAAAAAAATCAAACCCCACTGGACATCTATAGCTCTATCAGGTAATTTTCTTATGCAAATCCATATAAGTATGACTAGTTATACTTTTTGTATAACTTATTTGTTTTTTTCCAGTTTGCCTGTATTTAGTTTTTGGTGTTTTTAAAAAATTAAATGAAAAAAATTTAAAATTCTATAGATGCTTTAGGATTTTCAGAAGTTTCAAACAAATGATTTTGTATGTTATCATAACAATCCTTTTTCCCTTCTACCTCTATAGAATTCCTCCTGCTTTCCCTCACCCCACCAGAAACCACTAGTTCATTTTCTGTATTTGTGAGTCTACTTCTTTTTTGTTATGTTTAATAGTTTGTTGTATTTTTTAGATTCTACATATAAGTGCTACTGTACACTATTTGTCTTTCTCTGTCTGGCATACTTCATGTAACATAATTCACTGCCAGTCCATCCATTTTGCTGCAAATGCAAAATTTCGTTCTTTTTTATGGCTGAGTTGTATTCCATTGTGTGTGTATATACCACATCTTGTTAATCCATTCATTTGTTAATGGACACTTAGTGTTGCTTCTATACCTTGGCAATTGTAAGCAGTGCTGCTTGAAAATTGGGGTGCGTGTATCTTTTCAAATCAGTATTTTTGTTTCTTTTGCATTTATCGGAGAAGGCAATGGCACCCCACTCCAGTACTCTTGCCTGGAAAATCCCATGGACGGAGGAGCCTGGTGGGCTGCAGTCCATGAGGTTGCTGGGAGTCGGTCGAGACTGAGCAACTTCACTTTCACTTTTCACTTTCATGCATTGGAGAAGGAAACGGCAACCCACTCCAGTGTTCTTTCCTGGAGAATCCCAGGGATGGGGGAGCCTGGTGGGCTGCCGTCTATGGGGTCGCACAGAGTCAGACACGACTGAAGCGACTTACAGTTACAGTTTGCATTTATACCCAAGAGTAGAATTGCTGTGTCATATGTTAATTTTAATTTTAATTTTTTGAGAAGCCTCCTTACTGTTTTTCACAATGTGTACCAGTCTACATTCCTCCCTCACCAACATTTGATATTTGTATGATATTTTTTTAAATAATAGCCATTCTAGTGGGTGCAAAGTGACATCTCATTGTAGTTTTAATTAATTTGCATTTCCCTGATGATTAGCAATATTGAGCATCTTTTCATGTGCCTGATGGCCATCTGCATTTCCTCTTTGGGAAAATGTTTATTCAGTTCTTATGCCCATTTCTTAATTGGGTTGTTAGGCTTTTTGATGTTGAGTTATATGAGTTGAGAACTGACTTGTTGCAAAAGACCCTGATTCTGGGAAAGATTGAAGGCAAGAGGAGAAGGGGACAACAGAGGATGAAATGGTTGGATGATATCACCAACTCTATGGACATGAGTTTGAGCAAGCTCCAGGAGTCGGTGATGGACAGGGAAGCTTGGCGTGCTGCAGTCCATGGGGTTGCAAAGAGCTAGACATGACTGAGTGAACTGAACTGAATCCTTTATCATTCATTTCATTTGCAAATATTTTATCCCTTTCAGTAGGTTGTCTTTTCATCTTGTTGATGGTTTCCTTTGCTATGCAAAAACTTTTAAGTTTAATTAGGTCCCATTTATTTATTTTTTCTTTTATTTTCTTCACTTTAAGATGAATACCAAAAAATATATACTGTTATGATTTATGTCAGGGTGTGTTCTGCCTATGTTTTCCTTGAGGAATTTATAGTATGCAGTCTTACATTTAGACTTTTAATTCAAAATCCATTTTGAGTTTATTTTTGTACGCTTGACATATAAAATTATAAGATATTTAAAGTGTACATCTACCTATATATTGTAAAACTGTTCCCTCTTTATTAACATATCTATCATCTCACATAAATATTTCTTTATTCATTTATTGTGAGAACTTACATTCTACTCCTTTAGCAAGTTTCTGTTATATAATATAGTGTTATCAGTTATTGTCAGGTTTTACATTAGATCCTTAGGCCTTATTAATCTTATAATACATCCAGCAGATTCTTATACATGTGATCCACGGACTCCAAATTTTTCTTCTGCATCTTGAATTCTGACAGTCATGCCTAATACGATTTTTTGAAATTCTACTACTGTTGGCCAGCTTTAATGGCTATAAGACTTCTACTCCTTTTGAAGCTATATATGACTACTTTAAGGATGCTTTGATTTTTTTTTTGAAGTTTGAAGACTAAACATTTGTTTTACATATTATATATACCTACCAGATTATAAGTTTGAGGATGTCATGAATCTGGTTAAAATTCTCTTTATTCCTAGAAATCCTTCTCTCAGTAACTGGCTTTTGTCCCTCTTTTTATGACTGCCCTCATGTTAAATACCCAGTTTGCAGGTTATCAGTTTCTGTGTTTCCCTCTTTGGTTTTAGGTATTCTTGTTTTGTTTTCAAATGTCTGTTAGTCCTTAGTCCTATTAGTCCTTAGCTTATTAGTCCTTAATGCTACTACATCTAAGGGTGTAGGCCAGCCATAGGGAATGATTTCAGGAACTCACTGAAGTTATCTTAAAGATTCCAGTATCTAAAGAAAAAACAAAAATGTTTCTATTTTCCAGTAAGGCCTTGATCTTTATTAAAATCCAGACAAACACCTCTTAGGATAATAACTTACTCATTCATTTGTTCATTCATTTGTTCGTTCATTTATTCATTTAACAACTATTTGTTGAATATCTGCTGTAGCAAGACCATAGTAGAACATAGTGTCTTAGATGTTGTCAGTAGAAACTGAAGGAATTGAAAGGGACATAGTTGAAGAACAGAGAAGCTTTGAGCCATTGAAAATGAATTTTTAAATATGAAGCCAACTCTAGGCTTAAGCTATGGTGGAACATTTCTGCTGTGGAGACATGATATTGTCCAAAGTCTTGGCACATTATAGATTGTGGTTTCTTTGAGGTCAGGAATTGCATCATCTATTTATTCTTTTTCCTGCCTATTTAATCTGGTGTCCTAAAACCAGTAAATGTGTAGTAATTGTATTTCTTTGATTATCTTTACCAGAATATAAATGCATCTGCAGAATTCTGCTTCATCTTTCATTTACTTTTAAAACTGTATAGATACTAAACATTCATTATAAGATTCCATGATATTTTAAAACAGCTTTATTGAGATATAATTCATATAACATAAAGTTTCAGTTCAGTTCAGTTCAGTCGCTCAGTCGTGTCTGACTCTTTGCCACCCCATGATTGCAGCACGCCAGGCCTCCCTGTCTATCACCAACTCCTGGAGTTCACTCAGACTCATGTCCATTGAGTCAGTGATGCCATCCAGCCATCTCATCCTCTGTTGTCCCCTTCTCCTCCTGCCCCCAATCCCTCCCAGCATCGGAGTCTTTTCCAATGAGTCAACTCTTCGCATGAGGTGGCCAAAGTACTGGAGTTTCCGCTCTAGCATCATTCCCTCCAAAGAAATCCCAGGGCTGATCTCCTTCAGAATGGACTGGTTGGATCTCCTTGCAGCCCAAGGGACTCTCAAGAGTCTTCTCCAACACCACAGTTCAAAGTTTACTTGTTTTAATTGTACAATTCAGTATTAATTATTGAGTTATAAAGGTTCTTTATATATTATGAATACAAGTCTCCAGATGTAGGTTCTCATATCTATGATTTGCAAATGTTTTTCCTATTCTGTGGATTTTTTTCACTTTCTTGAAAATATTATTAGCAGCACAAGACTTTAAATTTTGAAGTAATCTATTTTTTCGTTTGTTACCATGACCTTTTAATATTAGGTAAATAATTTATCACTGTACTGAAGCAAGTCATGCCTGATTTGCTTGCCTTCTTAATGTAATTTAATTCCCTGATGTTTTCCAAATTTTCACTCGTTGCTTATTTCTGAAAAATAATCAAGGAACTCTACTTTTTGTTTAAGTTTTCGGGATTGATGGAAGAACAGGTGAATAATTTGTTTTCACCAAATGAAATAAGCTGCTTTGTTCCTAGAAATATCCAGTAGAGTATGCTTCTCTGTCTAGTATAATACATAAAATAATACATATTCTTTCCCAGACTTAAAAAAATACATGTAAAATACATCTCTGTGTGTCTGTACCTGTGTATTAGATGCATCTATGTCTGTGAGGACAAGCCTTTGTGTCTACCTGTGTACCCGTGTCTGTGTGTTTGTGCATCTCCTTGTGCGTGTGTATGTATTAGATACTTAGCCATTGTTATGCCAGATCCTGATTGGGCATTGTGGTTTTGGTGTTGGAATACAGAAAGTAAAAGAAATGGATAAGAATTTTCTGTTTCATTCTTCATCTGCTCCTTGAAATCCTAGGTCTGCAAAAGGAAGAGAGCTAGAGAATGAAAAGTGTTTAAAGGAGACCCTGGTTAATTTGTGAACACTAGACCAGGGCCAAGGCCACTTACATAGCAACGGAGGTATATGCCTCATATCACTAGACTCCTACACAGCTAAGCAGATACTAGAGTTTACAGTGGTCTATTCCAATTGTAGTAATAAGATGCAGATTTCATGTTATGGTACAAAAATAGTATGTAAGACAAGACTTAACTTCAGAAGCTTTTAGAGCCTGTGACTCACATAGTAAAGAACATGCCTGCAATGCAGGAGACCTGGGTTCAATCCAGATCATGAGAAAGATCCCCTGGAGAAGGGAATGGCTTCCCACTCCAATATCCTTGCCTGGAGAATTCCACAGACAGAGGAGCCTGGTAGGCTACAGTCTATGGGGTCGCAAAGAGCTGGACGTGACTGAGCGACTAACACTTAAAGTTTCAGTATAACAAAAGCATCAAGAATAATGTTTTCATGCTTCAGGAGTTAATAACTTTGTGACTTTTGAAAAAATTGTAGTGTTTCTAACAAAATCTAGCTAGTTCCCATCACAGATGACACCAAAGTAGATTCATTATATTCAAGAAACTATGCATTCTTATAGTATAGCAAAGGATGTATGTCTGTCCTTTATTCTAGGAATTAAAGTGGAAAAAATTTTTGTATTTTGTTATCTTAAACTCCTCTTTTGATTTCCACATAAGCTTTCAAAGCCTTTTAGATCAAGTAGCACTGGTGTTTATGTAAATTGTAATCCATATTTAGTAAGGCTCTTGGTTTTAGCTAAAGTTTTTGATAGAAGAAGGTAAAGTAGGAAGTATTTGTATTCTGATTGTATTTTTAAACCTTTCAGTTTTTTTCTAAACTTACTGAGGCTCTCCTATATTCTATCCAGACTTTTGTTAAATTTTATATATTTTGTTCAGTTGCTCAGTCATGTCCAACTCTTTGCAACCCCATGGACTGCAACATGCCAGGCTTCCCTGTCCTTCACCATCTCCTAGAGCTTGCTCAAATTCATGTTCATTGAATCGGTGATTCCATCCAACCATCTCATCCTCCGTTGTCCCCTTTTCCTCCTGCCTTCAATCTTTGCTAGCATCAGGGTCTTTTCCAGTGAGTCAGCTCTTTGCATCAGGTGGTCAAAGTATTGGAGCTTCAGCCTCAGCATCAGTCCCTCCAATGAATATTCAGGATTGATTTCCTTTAAGATAGACTGGTTTGATCTCCTTGTAGTCCAGGGGACTCTCAAGAGTCCTTTCCAACACCATAATTCAAAAGCACCAGTTCTTCAGCGCTCAACCTTCTTTATGGTCCAGCTCTCAATCCATACATGACTACTAGAAAAACTATAGCTTTGACTATACGGATCTTTGTCAGTAAAGTAATGTGTCTTCTTTTTAATACACTGTGTAGGTTTGTCATAGCTTTTTTTTCAAGGAGTAAACATCTTTTAATTTCATGGCTGCAGTCACCATCTGCAGTGATTTTGGAGCCCAAGAAAATAAAGTCTGTCAGTGTTTTCCAGTGTTTCCACATCTATTTGCCATGAAGTGATAGGACTGGATGCCATGATCTTAGTTTTTTGAATGTTGAGTTTTAAGCCAGCTTTTTCACTCTCCTCTTTCACCTTCATCAAGAGTCTTTTACAAATGTATAATTGCCCTAAAAAGGAAGGGAATGTGACTTTTGAGATCTGAAAAATGAGTAGAATTTATTGGGTGGAGAGAGGTAAGTGATGGAGAGTAGAGGCTCATGTAAGAGGCTTTGCAGCAGAAAGAAACGTGGGGAGGATGAAGAGAGTCAGTATGGTTAGAGCTCAAAGAGTTAGTAGGTGATGAGGCAGGGGATGGACCATATAGAACCTAGAGGCATGTTGATAAGGTTAAGAACACTAGGAAACTATGTAAGAGTGTTGCCTGTGTGCTCAGTTGCTAAGTTGTGTCCAACTCTTTGCAACTTTGTGGATTGCAGCTGGCCAGGCTCCTCTGTCCATGAGATTTCCCAGGCAAGAATATTGGAGTGGGTTGCCCTTTCCTTCTCCAGGTTATCTTGCCAACCCAGGGATCAAACCCATGTCTCCTACATTGGCAGCTGGATTCTTTACCACTGAGCCACCAGTGAAGCCCTATGTAAGAATATTAAAGCAAGGATTTAATACATAGAAGATTCCTATGACAACAGAGTAGAAAACTAATTAGAGGGCTGAAAGAGAAAATGGAAATGTGGGTCACCTAGAAAGTAAGATCATTGCAGTAGTTTCTCTAGGAGTTGCAGTTGAATGGGTTAATAATAAGAAAAGTGGGCAAATTAGAGAAATATTTAGAAGGGAAAATCAAGGGAAGATGGTGACAGATTGAATAATGGGGATTGGTGGGGAGGTTATGTAAAGAATGATTCACGAGTTTCTGGGGATTGTGGAAATAGAGGATCTTTAGTGCAGTGTACTCAGATAGGGAATGCTTTAGGAGAATCTTTTAGGGGAGGACGTTATGGGGACTCATGAATTTGGTTTGCTGTGTTGTTTGAGGCACTTTTTGAGACATCCACATTATATGGGTAAATTGACTTGACTATGGAGGATTATGTCTGAAGCTTAGAGGTCTGGGCTAGAGCTAGAGATATCAGAGTCATTTGTATCTAGACTGAAAGAAAGTATAGATAAGAAAAGAAGAGGGCCCATAGTTAAGTCTTGAAGAATTCTAACAATTATCACCAGCTAAAGGGGATTGAGCCTGTAAGAAGACTGGCAAAGTAGCCAAAGAAATGGGATGAAAATCAGGAAAGCTAAGGGAAGAAAGTATCAAAGAGAGAGAGATTAACACTGTTAGATGCTTCTGAAAAATGGCAAGTAAAATGAACAAGGAATTTGGTTTCAGCAACATTCCTTGATCTTAGCAAGAGTGGTTTCTAGATAATGATGGAACAGAAGCCAGACTGGAGTGAGTTAAGGAGTAAAGGGAAGGTGAGGAAATGACATTGGCTATATGAACTCTTAAAAAGAAGCCAGATAGGCTGTGGCTGGAGAGAGATGAAGGATAAGGAGATTTTATATTTAAGATGGGAAAAACATTAATGTTTTTAAAATTTGTGGTTAGAAGATAAGTAATAAATAGAGTAAAATTCCCCAGAGGGTAGAGGTAAGTATATATCAAAGAAATAACTTTAACAGATTTATACCTTATTTATTGTAATAGGTGGGAAGGAAGAAAGAATGAGTGCACATATATAAGGTTTACTAGCAAGATACTGTTGGAGAAGGCAATGGCACCCCACTCCAGTACTCTTGCCTGGAAAATCCCATGGACGGAGGAGCCTGCTAGGCTGCAGTCCATGAGGTCTCTAAGAGTTGGACATGACTGAGCGACTTCACTTTCACTTTTCACTTTCCTGCATTGGAGAAGAAAATGGCAACCCATTCCAGTGTTCTTGCCTGGAAAATCCCAGGGACAGGGGAGCCTGGTGGGCTGCCATCTATGGGGTCACATAGGGTCAGACACAACTGAAGCGACTTAGCAGCAGCAGCAAGATACTGAGGGAGTTCTGCTTAGAGAAGCTTTTTTTTTTTTTTCCCTTTTTTTCCCCTAAGAAAAAGATAAAGTCGTTTTTGATAATAAAGAGAAATGTAGCTGAGGTGTAAGACAGAAGAGAAGTAGGAACTTTAAGAATATCAGAGATTTGACATGGTTGTGGGACTTGGGAAAATTAGTTGAAAAGAGAAATGTCATAAAAGTGATAGTAGTGATAAAAGCCTATTTGAAATTTGTGATTATGAATTTATAATGCAACCCATCTACCTTGTCAAATGACTCTTCCCAGCAGCTTTGGCTACTTGAACACAAGACTGATATCTCCATAAGGGGATTAGGGTAGAGCAGGGAAGGAAAGAAAGCAGTGGTGTGCTGCTAAATGTTTAATAACAGTTCTTAGAGAAAAAAATATCTGATTTGTTTGTAACTTTTGCTGATATGCATGGTTTAAATACCATGTATCTGTGGCCAATTTCAAAGTAGCAATCTGAGATCACCCAATGCAGAGTTGAAAAGAGATGAGTAGCAAACTCTTTCCATCACTCAGATATAACCTCAAAAGCACATATAGTAGTAAAAATGTATAAATAAATAAATAATGTAAAATAATTAGGAAGTGATGCCTTTTGAGTATTTATTGTCTATATTTAAATATAATTTATTTGCAATTTTATTTAATTTACAATTTAATGATGGCTCTATAACAGTACAAAATAATCATTAAAATATAATAATCCCTCATCATTAGGTAGTTCCAGCACTCAGGTACGCATAGTACAATGTGATAAGTGGTTAATTATGGAGCAGTGCACAGAATGCTGTCAGACAAAGGGAATAGCATCTAACATGGTTATAGAGATCCAGTTGTGCCTTCAGAAATAAAACAGTCTTCCTTTTTCAGACACTTGAGCAGAAGGGAAGTAAGTTATCTTCCTTCCTTAGGATATTTTACATAGAGACGGAAGTACAAAAGATTCAGAACATTTCCAAATAGAATTGTTTTTATTGCAAAGGGATTAATAGATATCGAAGCTGACCTGAGAGAATAATGCACACAAAAGAACTATGTTTGCCTAGTGAGTATCAGTAATATCTAACAAAATGTAACAATTTCCAGAATTCAGATAAATTTTATAGTATTATAGGAAAGATAGGCCAAAATGGTGTATATAAGATATCAGAGAAATTTTTAGAGATTCCAATATTAACTAGACTCCGTCTTCATTTCTTTAGGGGAAAAAAATTAACTTCTCCTTCTCTAAAATTTTATGACAACTCAGAATTTGTAAAGGCATTCACATCATCAAATAAAACCTTAAGGTTTTGTACTATATGGATGGTGACCTTTTTCATTTGACTATTGTGCTATTTACTTATTATGGAGAAGAGTGGTATCTTCTAATTTTATTTTGTTTCAACTTGTTTTGCTCTTGTGTGTATTCTTTATTATCTCTAGCTACAAGACATTTTTGCCAAAATGTGTTCGAGCAAAGATCCAAGAGTATCATATTTTGACAAGGAAGAGAATAAGGTACAGATTTCGCAGATTTATTGAGCAATTCAGCCATTGCAAAGCCACTGCCAGAAACTTGAAACTTAAGTATCTTATAAATCTGGAAACTCTTCAGTCTGCCTTCTACACAGAGCAATTTGAAGTAAAAGAACCTGGAAGAGGTCCTTCAGGTGAGGAGATTTTTGCAACCATTATAATAACTGGAAACGGTGGAATTCAGTGGTCAAGAGGGAAACATAAAGAAAGTGAGACACTGACAGAACAGGTAATCTTCAATGATACGTTCTCGTTCTTTGTTAATTTAAGTAGAATGGCAATAGAAGCAAAGTACTTTTAGTCATTTGGAACATGGTCTTGCACTACTCTCCTTCCGTTGATATAAGTGAAAGTTTTTAATAGTGTGACACCAGCAAGATCATAGCTATGGTTCTTTTCTCATTGTTCTTAAATGGCATATTGTTTGTTTTCTATGACAAAATAGTTAGTAATGGTGTTCTCTTTTAATTTTTGTTTTTTAAAATTCTGAAGTATGATAACACATTTACAGGAGACTTTGAAAATACAGATGGTGTTCTTATAGGTTCAAAAAGGCTTACATTCTAAAAGTGATTTTTAAGGTTGTTTTGCTTCTTTTTTTTTCTTTTACTGTTACTGATAACTGGAAGCACAATTATGAAATTCAGTTAGAAAAAGATTAGTTTTTATTGATTTTATGATATTGCATACTTGTTAAATACTTCTTTAAGTTTGCTTTACAAGTTTTAAGTTTGTTCATGCGTATATTCTTCTTAGGATGTTATCAGATACTTATTTATTTTTTTATTTTAATTATTTGGTAAACTGAATTTTCTGGTAATGGTTTCTACTAATGTTGATTGGATTGAAGGGTACTATAGCACACTTTAGATTCCTGGCACCCTTTAATCCTCTCATTTTTAAATTCAAAACAAGATACAGTGTAGTCTTAGGGCTATTACTGGGAGAGAGAATCTCATTTAATGCTTATCTATTGCTGTCAATACTTTTAAAAAGAATTTGGAATGAAAAATTATAAGTTTTGTTTTAAAATGGCTCCATAAATTCAACCTATTTTTAATATCAACTGCTCTTAATTACAGGATTTACAGTTGTATTGTGATTTTCCTGATATTATTGATATCAGTATTAAACAAGCAAATCAAGAAGGCGCAAATGAAAGCAGAATTGTAACTATTCATAAGCAAGATGGTAAAAGTCTAGTAAGTTTGCTTTATCATTATATAATGGTTATGCTTTATGGTTGTCAGAAATAAGTATTTCAGAATCTTAATACCTAAGATGTTCTCTTGTAGGGATTTTGATTATAATTTTAAATAGAGCTGTAACATCAATTTAGAGCTGTAAACATCAATTTAGTAAGCTTTTTGATTACATCTAGTTCTTTGTATCACTACCAACACCATTTCCCCAAAGAATGTCTTGTATATTAATGTATTTTTCAGTCATTTTCATAATTAGCAAAGCACCAGTTACTTCCTGCCCTCTCCTCTCCCACCCCAACCCCAGTTTTGCTCGTTCCCTGTTGTAATGCTCCTTCCTGTCTATACAGTCTACCCTCTATATCCATGAGTTCCATATCCACAGATTCAACTATCTGCAGATTGAAAATATTCAGAGAAAAAATTCCAGAAAGTTCTAAAAAGAAAACTTGAATTTACCATGTGCAGACAACTATTTGCATAGCATTTATATTGTATTTATAACCATTCACATCTCATTTACATTATATGAGGTATTATAGAGACGATTTAAAGGATATGAGAGGATATACATACTTTATATGCAGATACTGCATCATTTTATATAAGGAACTTGTGGATTCATGGATTTTGGTATCTGTGGAGGGGAGACAGATCCTTGAGCCAATACCATGCAGATATAAAGGAATGGAGGGATAACTGTATAATCTTTTTTACCAGTAGAGGTGTGCGTAATTCTATCATATTGCCTATTTATATAACAAATTGTGAACCAATCCCAGGTAATCCCTATTTGAACTGTGAGGCATGTTTGATTATAAAAGATTAAACTTTTTTCTGTTTAAAGTAGCTTCAGAGGGAGTTCCCCGGTTGTCCAGTGGATTGGACTGTGTGCTTCCACTTCAGGGCCATGGGTTTGATCTCTGGTCTGGGAACTAAGAGCCCACATGCTGCCGAGCCTGGGCTAATAATAATAATAAGATAAAACAGCTTCAGACATCCTACTTATTTTAATTGAAAGGAAGAAATGAATTCCTTTGTACTGTGCTCTTAAACTACTTATTTTTCTGGCTCTGTTGTTTTCTTTTTAACTCAGATATTTCTTGTACTTTTGGCTTAAATGTCATATTTATTTTGTAATTTAAATATCTCTCTGTCTTATCTCTCTGGCCATTTTAGGGTTATATGACCAAAATTCTAAAACTTGTAATTCACTTTGATCAGCATGCTTTCCTGTTCTTAGGTATTAATCCTTTGTTGCACAGGTTTGCAATTCTTCATGTCATTGTTTATGGTATCTTTTATAGGAATCATTTTTATAACCTGTGTTAACTAAATATTTTTTATAGTTCAAATACCTCACACAGTTCTCTCCTTATAATTTTTGACATAAGTACATATTCTCTATTCTCATTGTGACTAATATTGTTCTTTGCTGAACCAGGCATTATACCATGATCACATTTTCATTCTTATATGTACAACTTTTTGTTTTTCTGCAAGTTGATTGTTCCTTCAATTTCTTTTAGTATTTCTAATTCATACCAACTTTTGTATCAGACTAGATATAGATAGGTTTCTAATTGAGATGACTGGAATATTTGTCTAATGGGTGTATTGGGAAATACAATATAATTATGGGTATAGAGTGGACTGTAACTGGAAAAGCATGGTAAACCCATATTTGAGAGGGTCTCAAATATCAGACACAAGAATTTGTAATTCAAAGTGTATAACTTGGAGCCATAAAAGACATTTGAGCAATCGCAAAGAAAAGTAATTTAGAAGAATTACCTGATAACATGCAGTGAAAATAAATTTCTTCTTTTTCTTTTCTCCTCCAAGGAAATTGAGCTTAAGTCATTAAGAGAAGCTTTGTCTTTTGTGTCATTAATTGATGGATATTATAGATTAACTGCAGATGCACATCATTATCTTTGTAAAGAAGTAGCACCTCCAATGGTGCTTGAAAATATACAAAGCAACTGTCATGGCCCAATTTCGTGAGTAATACTGACTTTTAAAGTAAAAAAGTAATAACAAGGTATTTATAAAGAATATTTTACACAACAGAATGATAAACCTAGGTTTAGGAAGTTCAGGAAAAGAAATATTATCTTGATCGGACTGAAATTATTTTTCTTTTAACAAAATTCTATTTCCAATCAGATTATATAACAATAAGAATTATTTAGATTATAATCTACCATCTATATTCCAGTCTATAGTACTAACTCGTTGTATAAGTTTGATATTTAGTACTCTCAGTTAAGTTCAGTCACTCAGTTGTGTCTGACTCTTTGCGACCCCATGAATTGCAGCACACCAGGCCTCCCTGTCCGTCACCAACTCCCTGAGTTCACTCAAACTCATGTCCAGCGAGTCGGCGATGCCATCCAGCCATCTCATCCTCTGTGTTCCCCTTTTCCTCCTGCCCCCAATCCCTCCCAGCATCAGAGTCTTTTCCAATGAGTCAACTCTTCGCATGAGGTGGCCAAAGTATTGGAGTTTCAGCTTTAGCATCAGTCCTTCCAATGAACACCCAGGACTGATCTTCTTTAGAATGGACTGGTTGGATCTCCTTGTGTTTAATTAATTCTTCGGTATTAATTTTTTAAAACCGTCCTATTTATGTTTCATTAATTTGGAAATAATGTGGAGGAGCCACAATGCAAAATTTGATAATCATCCTTATTTTTGAATAATCCAACACCTTCTACTGAAAGCTTTGAACACAAACTGTATCTGATGTCCATCTTTCTAGACTAGTGCTGTGCAGTATGTGATGGAAATGAAATGTTCTATATCTGTGCTCTTTAGTAATTGCTACTAGCCACATGTGGCTATTTAATATTTAGAATGTTTCTACTGCAACCAAGGAACTGAATTTTTAATTTAATTTTAATAGCTTTACAGTTGACCCTTGAATAACACAGTATGTTAATCCACATATAACTTATAGTCAGTCCTCCATATCTGTGGTTCCTTGATATCCTTGAGTTCAAACAACCACAGACCAAGCAGTAGTATAATCTTTACTACTGAAAAATACCTGCATATACGTGGACCCTTGCAGTTCAAACCCACACTGTTCAAGGGTCAACTGTGAAGAGCTTCATGTGGCTACTAGCCAACATATTGACCCACACAGTTGTAGACCTTACTTTAGCACTAGATAAAACCAGCTATCATGAACATCTGTTCACCCCAAGTAGAAGTTATCTCTCAACCAGAATGTGTTTTATGATTGGCACCAGGTTTGAAGGCGGAGAAGGCCAGTGGCACCCCATTCCAGTACTCTTGCCTGGAAAATCCATGTACCGAGGAGCCTGGTAGGCTGCAGTCCGTGGGATCGCTATGAGTCAGACACGACTGAGCAACTTCACTTTCACTTTTCACTTTCATGCATTGGAGGAGGAAATGGCAACCCACTCCAGTGTTCTTGCCTGGAGAATCCCAGGGACGGCGGAGCCTGGTGGGCTGCCGTCTATGGGGTCTCACAGAGTCTGACGCGACTGAAGCGACTCAGCAGCAGCAGCAGCAGGTTTGAAGGATTTGAGCAGAAGAAACAATCTGGGATTTTGAGCATATGTTTTTTACCTTAGTGAAAGTATTAGTTGCTCAGTTGTGTCTGACTCTGCTACCTCATGGACTGTGTCCCTCCAGGCTCTTCTGTCCATGGGATTCTCCAGGCAAGAATACTGGAGGGATTGCCATTCCCTTCTCCAGGAGATCTTCCCAACCCAGGGATCAAACCCGGGTCTTCTGCATTGCAGGCAGATTCTTCACAGTCTGAGCCACTGAAGAAGCTTTTTTACCTTAACCTATCTTTAAATATTTGAGAAATCAGGTCCTGACTGAAATTCAAGACTGATTTGACCTATACCTAATGTCTGTTTAAGAAGTATGATTGTGAGAATTCCCTGGTGATCCAGTGGTTCTGTCTCCGTGCTTCCACTGCAGGGGGCATGGGTTTGATCCTTGATCAGGGAACTAAGATCCCACATGCTACTCAATACAGCCAAAAAAGAAGTATGGTTGCTATGAAAAAGTTGCATTATTTGAACATTCTGTAATTTACATATTCAGTATTTTGAAAACTCCTGCCATTCATTCATTCATTCATTACCCATTTTTTCATTTATTTGTAGAACATTTACTAAGTACCTGATATGTATCAGGTGCTGGTTTATATATGAGAAATACAGTGATAAGTAAAACAGAGATAATTCTTGCTTTCATGTAGATTACATTTCTTTCAATATATACAGCTTCAGTTAAACATATAGCAAATTTTAAAAAATTAGTAGTCTTTGTTGCTTGCCATTGGTCTTCTATTAGACTTTGATATTATATTAAATATTAAATATACTCATAAATTTTTATATTAGTAATGGCTGTGATGGAAGAGACAAGTGTTTTATGATACACTGTTTGTATAGTTAAATGAAGTTTTGAGTATGGTTTTTAAAATACTAAATTTGAAATTGGAAGGCAGAAAAGTCAAAGGAATGAGTTGTGTTCTTTATGATTTTGTATGTCTTATGATACCTTATGTTTTTAAAGCAATATAATTGCTCCTTGAATCAATGTGAACTTATTGCAGAATGGCTTGGTACTTAAGTATTTTTCCTTGCAAGATTATTGGTAAAAGTATAAAGTAGAGGAGACTTATAAAAATTCTTAGAGTTTTAGATTTGACTTTTGATCTTTTAGATGACACTTTGGTTGTAATGTCATGGTTCTTACTACATTATCATTCAAATTATTTCTTTACCTTTAGAATGGATTTTGCTATCAGTAAACTGAAGAAAACAGGTAATCAGACTGGACTCTATGTACTTCGATGCAGTCCTAAGGACTTTAATAAATATTTTCTGACTTTTGCTGTTGAGGTTAGTATGACATAATTAATGGTAATATGTTTATTTAGTGCATGTAATTCCCCTTTGATAATATCTACTGTATTTCCTTTTTAATGCTCCAAATGATAGTTCTGGATATGATAACTAGCAATTAAGTAAGCTTAATTTACCTCAGGAATTCTTTATAAATAAACAAAATATAACTCCTAGGATTTAATGTTAAAAATTATTTGTAATATCTTAGTATCTTTTTATCTGGATTTTTTTGTTTGAGTATTACCAGTATGTCTGATTTCATCACATCTTTTGAAGTCTCTTTTGTCACAAAAATGGAAACCTTTACCAAAACGTGTAGAACAAAACAAATTAGAAGTAAACTTTCATTTTACTGGTAACGGTTATAGAATTAGAGCAAAATAGGGTAATAACAAAGAAAAAGACATTGTACTTTTAACTGGTGGTTTTTCCAATATTAAGAATAATGATCTACAATGTACACTTTAAGTGTAATACTGTAATGAAATCTCACTGTTAATACAGACCATTTTGGATCTCAACTAAAATTATTTATTGTACAAAATTATATAAGATATACTATCACTTATAAAGCAATTTCATGGTATAAATCTTGAGAAACTTTATAGCTGCTTCCAAAATTTATCATACTTTTTAAAAGTAGAGACTATAAGAATTGTGTTATTATTTTAATTTTTATAAAAAACAATCATATTTAACATATGTAAAGTGGATTAATTGTCCATGAAAATATAGAAAGTAGGTTGCTCCATGACTTTAACATTGTAAAATACTGATAGTCTATCCTAATTCACAGTCTATTATATTCAATTATCAAATCAAAATGTGTATATTTTTATGTTTACTGTATTAGTCTAGTGTAATATGAGGGCTGTATATTAGGGAGCATATGATATAACCCTGCTTAAGAAATTTATCTTTTTGTAAAACAAAAATGAAGTATACCAAAAAATATTAAATTGAGCATTGTTTATTATACAACATTATCCAGTGTAAGCAAATAAGACAATAAGAGAAGGTTTACAATGATTAAAATAGGTCCTTTAGAGTAGGAAGGACTTGAGACTGACCAGAGATGAGTTGATTTTATAAAAAATGATTGTAAGTTGATTGAATATGTTTTTGGCAGATTGAATATGTTTAAAAATAGATGGATGAGAAGTACAGCACATAAGACAAACATTGAAAAACTGAATATTATCAGAATTGCCATATTAGAGATAATTATACAAATACTGTAATGGCACAGAGAAACAGGTCATCACCTTTGCCTGTGGAATGGAGTAAGTGTTGTTAGGGAGGACCTCACAGAAAAAGTGAAATTAAACTGAGTTTTAAGAATTAAAGACATTGCTCAAAAGGAAAGGATGTACATTCTACAGAGAGATAGCACTTACAGTTTTCAAGGCATAAAATGGCATGGCATTTGCTTTAAATTTTGTAAGCCACTCAATAAGCTAAAACATGGATTATATGTTGAGAGTGGCAGGAGTTAAGGTTGGAGATGGAGGCAGAAGCCAACTCATGGAAGGCCTATTGTGCTAAAATCGTTTTATACTATGTCTTGTAAATGTGGAAGGTTCTTAAGGATGCTATTATTATTGTTTATTATTATTGCTTTCTTCCTTGCCTTTCAATAAGCCACATTTATAGACTAGGCAGTTGCAATTAGATGCCTTTTTGAGGCATCTAACACCTTGGTCACCTTATGCTGATACTACGTTAGGATTCATGGTTCAAGTGTTCTGTTGGTTGTTTTTGTGATATCCTTTTTGTCACAGTAATCACTATGATGTCCATTGTGATTTTTCCTCCCCTTTCTTTATAATTAAACTTACATAGCGAGAAAATGTTATTGAATATAAGCACTGTTTGATTACCAAAAATGAGAATGGAGAATACAACCTCAGTGGTACTAAGAAGAACTTCAGTAATCTTAAAGATCTTCTGAATTGCTACCAGATGGAAACTGTTCGCTCAGACAGTATAATTTTCCAGTTTACTAAATGCTGTCCCCCAAAGCCAAAAGGTAAAATAGTTTTCTAGTTATTTTTAAAATACTGGTCTTGGGTGTTGTATTTGGTGGGCGATATCTTTGGTATACTGATTTCACAAAAAACAGGAGAGAAAAAGCTCCAAAAACAATGAATTTTTTCCTCATATGTTGTACAAGCATCCTCTAATAGAATTGTTCAGTTTGGTTTGGGTTGTCTATAAGTGACTTAAGATTGTATAATGCTAAAATTTATTTTAAGAAATAATAATTTCATAGGATCAATAAGCTACTTATTTATTGAACCGAAAGACCTCACAACCAAATTCTCATGTTATTCTGAATAAATACTTTTAGATCCTTTTAGAATCTTAATTTCTTTTCAATTATCTTTTAAAATGAAAATAGTAAGATTAGAAACCTCTTGCGATAACAGGCATATTAAAATTCCTGAAAAATTGTACTAGTTAAGAAAATGATTATAATTTTGCATATAATAACTGGTTAGAGTACATCAGACTTCAATGAAAAAACTCCTAAAATAGTTTTCCATGGAAAAATAAAAAGGAACAAAAAGAGGCTGTTAAGCATTTCTTTTATATAGGACACATTTTATTTTATTCCTTTAGAGCAATTTATATTCTCTGTGTTTTGATTTTATGTATTTTTTTTTCATTCATTCTATCCTTTTTTTAAACAGACAAATCAAACCTTCTAGTCTTCAGAACCAATGGTATTTCTGATGTACCAACCTCACCAACTTTACAAAGGCATAATAATGTGAACCAAATGGTGTTCCACAAAATTAGAAATGAAGATTTGGTATTTGTAAGTCAATGGATGCTGATTATTGTCTTTCTGTCTTTTTAAAACAACTGTTTTTGTCTTTTTAAACAAATGTTCTTCATTTTCTACCCCGCATTCATTCACATGACATTTAGAACTATTTTATTATAACCTATGTTATAAAAATTTTATAGCAGTTCAGATACTTTCATTTCCTGTGAATGTGTGATACCAAATGAGTTAATTATTTTAAGAATGGAATTGTATTCTCTTTTGAGAAATTTTTAAAAAATTAAAAATTAAAAGTCTTCTGAAAAAGTATCTTAATTCTCAGGTTCTCAAGAAAGTAAGGGAAATTCAAAGAAGGTACTGAAAACAGTAGTAACACATAAGAGCTCATGTTTGGCCACAGGACATTTTGGGAAATTAGGATTATTCTCACTAATCAAGAGAACTAAGAGATAAAAGCAGTACCAAAAAAGGGCCAAGTCTTGAGTTCTATACAAGACAAGGAGTTAAAAGTAAGGCTATCTGTGAATAAAGCCAGGATTCTTAAGTAAATGGATCCTCAGTGAAACAGTATATGGATTGTGAAAAATTTATCCACTAGCAAAAAGAGAAAAAGAATGTTGTCTGTTTTAGTTGTGCTCTTAAGTTAGGAAAAAGTTCATCCTGAGAATTTGTAATTATAAACTTTTGAATTAAAGTTTATACCACCTGCATGGTTTGAGAAACCCTAAGCCAATAAATTGAAGAACTAAAGAACCTCTTGATGAAAGTGAAAGAGGAGAGTGAAAAAGTTGGCTTAAAGCTCAACATTCAGAAAACTAAGATCATGGCATCCAGTCCCATCACTTCATGGCGAATAGATGGTGAAACAATGGAAACAGTGGCTGACTTTATTTTTCTGGGCTCCAAAATCACTGCAGATGGTGACTGCAGCCATGAAATTAACAGATGCTTACTCCTTGAAAGGAAAGTTATGACCAACCTGCTGCTGCTGCTAAAAGTGAAACTGAAGTCGCTCAGTTGTGCCCAACTGTTAGCGACCCCATGGACTGCAGCCTACTAGGCTCCTCCGTCCATGGGATTTTCTAGGCAAGAGTACTGGAGTGGAGTGCCATTGCCTTCTCCATATGACCAACCTAGACAGCATATTCAAAAGCAGAGACATTACTTTGCCAACAAAGGTTCGTCTAGTCAAGGCTATGGTTTTTCCAGTGGTCATGTATGGATGTGAGAGTTGGACTGTGAAGAAAGCTGAGCACAGAAGAATTGATGCTTTTGAACTGTGGCGTGGGAGAAGACTCTTAAGAGTCCCTTGGCCTGCAAGGAGATCCAGCCAGTCCATCCTAAAGGAGATCAGTCCTGGGTGTTCATTGGAAAGACTGATGTTGAAGCTGAAACTCCAATACTTTGGCCACCTGATGCGAAGAGCTGACTCATTGGAAAAGACCCTGATGCTGGGAAAGATTGAAGGCAGGAGGAGAAGGGGACAACAGAGGATGAGATGGTTGGATGGCATCACTGACACGATGGACATGGGTTTGGGTGGACTCCGGGAGTTGGTGATGGACAGGGAAGCCTGGCATGTTGCAGTTCATGGAGTCGCAAAGAGTTGGACCCAACTGAGCTACTGAACTGAACTGAACCCAATAAATTAAAATAATAGGTGGTACTCCTTTAGTAACACCTTGTGGTGGTCGTCAAAAGCAAATATAAAATCTTTCTGGAAGGATATCCTCTTAATGTAGGCCACCTAAGATTCCCACAGATAAAATGACTCCAAACATGAGCTTTAAGCTGAAAATTTAAAAACATATGGAGAAGTAGTAATCCAGGATTAAGCAAGAATCAGCAGACCAACAGGCATCAAAATTATATCTAAGAGCTTCATAGACTTTTCAGATAGAAGCTATAAAGTACACATTTATATGTTTAAACATTAAAAAGGAGTTGAAAACAAGGGAAAAACCCAAGATAGTATCAACATAGCCCAAAAAGATTTGGGGGAAAAAGTACAGAAGTGGAAAATATACTCATTGACATTTAAAAAGGGACAAAGTAAAAGGCAGATTATTCATAGTTGAAGAGAGAACTACTGAATTGAAAGATCTGAAAATCGTTTAAATGCTGCAGATAGGGAGAGAGAAATGGAAATTATGAAAGAGAGCTTAAGGGACATGAAAAGTAGAATGAGAAAGACCAAACTGATATATGAATTCCTTAAGGAAACAATAGATAGAATTATTCAGAATTACAAAGATATGAATCTTATGTGAGTAACAAGAAGCAGGGAGTTGCTAGGTAACCTGACTAACATTGCAAAACTAATAATAATAGAGTGCAGGCAGCCCTGCTTCAGATTGCAGGCTTTCAATTATTCTGTAAGGGTATATAGGAAGCACTAGTAATAGTAGTAATAGCTAACACTTAATTCAGCATTTACTCTGTTGTGGACTGCACTAAGTGCTATTGTGTATTTTTTCATTTATTGTTCATGAGAGTTCTTTGGAAAAATAATCATTATCCCCATTCTTCAGATGAGGATACCAAGATATTCTTTCTTTCTATTCTTTCTGCAGTATAGAAAGATTAAATGGCCTGTACAAGGTCACACAAATAGTAAGTAGTAATAAAGAACAGGTCAGACATTCTGCACTATCAGGAAAGGCAAGCAAGGAAAGAGACTCACATGCAAATAAATGTAGGTAACACTGACATTATAAAAAGTGTTAAAATTGATAATTATACCTAATTTAGGGCATTTAAGAACAGGGTGAAATCAAATTACACTTTGTTCTTTAATCTTTGTTTTCTGTGTTTTATTACTATGAAGAAAGCAGAATATAATTAATATGGAGTCTCAAATCCAGATTTGGTTTGTAAAGGAAATATTTGCTCATGAATTTTTTTTTTTTTTGTAATTTTAATTTTATTTTTAAGCTTTACATAATTGTATTAGTTTTGCCAAATATCAGAATGAATCCATCACAGGTATACATGTGCTCCCCATCCTGAACCCTCCTCCCTCCTCCCTCCCCATACCATAACTCTTGTCATTGGACATATTTCCTAATTCCCACATCTTCCTCCATTCTTATTCATGCTTTCCTCTTTTTTTTTTTGGTTAAAGAATGAAAGCCTTGGCCAAGGAACTTTTACAAAAATTTTTAAAGGTATAAGAAGAGAAATAGGAGACTATGGTCAGCTGCATGAAACAGAAGTTCTTTTAAAAGTTCTGGATAAAGCACATAGAAACTATTCAGAGGTTTGTATATTCTTTATATAATTCATGTAGTTTATGATAGTTAAAATATGCTCTCATACACACAAAACACATTGATTCATGTGGCTTTTCAAATTATAATTTTTAAAAGTATATTTATCAAAGACCTTTCTGAGGATGCATTCTGTTGGGGCTAAAAACTAACAGAATTTTTTCATTGTAACTAATTTCCAAACTAATTTTTAAGTGTGGTGTTAAGTGTTTGATTACATCTTTGCATATATAATACTAAGGCAGTTGGTTTTAAAGTTAGCTCCCCAGAGCTTCCTGGGTTCCACAGGTTTCCTCTGTAATTTAATCTACTTTTTAAAAAAGTTTGAAGGGCAGTGTACTGAGGAACACTGTGTAGGTGAAATGTGGATGGATACCTCTGGGCATCATCTGAAGATGCTAGCCAGCAGAAATCCTGCTGCCAGTTGCCAGAGTCTTTAGCACAGTAATACATCACCAAACGTGATGTAACATACATTTATGAACTTAAAATGTCTTAAAAGAAGTTAGTAAAAGATAATGTGAAACATACAAGCCAAAGAGTTGTTATAATCCAGAACTCCACAGTGTTGGTGATTGTGATCGTCAACAACCATACCCCGAAGTTCTAGGCAAAGTTTAGTTGAGTTAGAGTGATATTATCTGCCAGTCTCCTGACATAGGTGTTAGACTGTTTTATCTGCCAAGTCATCATTCTTAATTCTTTAGGAAGTGTTAATTGAAGCTCCCATCCATGTTTACTGCAGTTGCACATCACTGTCTCTGGTGTATGCAGCTGTATATATCTCTGTTCTCCACTCTGGCTGCTGTGGGTCTAAGACTGTTTATTTTGCATCATTCACATTGCCCTGTATCACGATTGGTCTTTCTCATTGCTCTTTCCTTAAACTAAGCTTAAATCAGGGGTTTCTTGGAAATGAACTCTAACATCAAGGTTGATGGAAGTTGCAAATCTAAAGGGACCAAAGCACATTGTAGTCTTGTATATAGTCCTGCTGAGAATAGAAGTTCATTTTTCTAATGAAAAATGAGAGTATCTTTCTGAACTGTGAATGCTTATAGACATGAAAGGTAATTCTTTTGCAACTTTTAATTTTTTTTTCTTTTCCTTAGTCTTTCTTTGAAGCAGCAAGCATGATGAGCCAGCTTTCTCACAAACATCTGATTTTAAATTATGGAGTATGTGTCTGTGGAGAGGAGAGTAAGTAAAACCACCAGCTTCCTTTCTGTTAATGTTATGTCTTTCAAAACATCCATTTTTATTTATATAGAAAATTTAATTTTAGGATCATAGTTGGCTATCAGTATAACTATAACAAATATTGTTGAAACACAAAACACTGTATTTCTTTTTTTTATTTATTAATATTTCCCATACTTTTTCATTTAGGGGAAAAGGAGAATATACTTCCTTACAAAGTTTGAAAACAGTGTTTTAGAGCATATAATCCCAGTTCTTTTGGTTTTATACTTATTTCATTGACTCTGTGATGCATTTTTTTCACATTAAAAGTATCTGAATGTGATATAATTGATGGTATTTCATAATTGACAATTTAAAAAATTTTGTAGTCCATAGTAATGGGACATAGGACAGTCAGTGGCTCATTGAAACTCCGAGATCTTTTTTTTTTTAATACTAATGTAAATTTCTCTGCAGTAAATTCTTTATTATTGATGTATGGATTATTCTCCAAATTAACCATGGGCAGCAAAACTTTCATAACATTTGTTTTAGTCACCCAGCAAGATCCAAAGGCGACTTTTGTCACCAAAAATTGTTATATACATATGAAAACTAATTTTAATATTAGTTGAAGCAGAGTCATAATTTGAGATTCATTCTATATATGATATTGTGTTTGTATATAATTATTTAGACTTCTGCCTCTTACTGTTGTGAATAAACTAAAACTCCAAAATGCAGTAGTATATACCTGTTATGCTTTCTTTAAATTATTGAATTTCATGTAATTTAATTTCTTTACCTATAATACTCACATATAACTATAAATATATTTATAAAAGTTTAAAATTATATATATTTTCATTGTATTATATTTTAGCCTTATTATTATTATATTTTAATGCAGATATTCTGGTTCAGGAATTTGTAAAATTTGGATCACTAGATACGTATCTGAAAAAGAATAAAAATTCTATAAATATATTATGGAAACTTGAAGTGGCTAAACAGTTGGCATGGGCCATGCATTTTCTAGTAAGTAGTATATTCTTTTGTCAACTTACTATTTTACATTATGAAGCTGTGTGAAAGGATCTTGACCTGGGAACAAGAAATAAGTCTATAGATGCTGAGTTATTTAAAATAATCTGTGTCAGTTGGGGAAAGGGATTATTTTAGGTGTATATTTATGTGAAATAAATTTTGAAACAAGTAGTATTGTCATTCCATCAGTCTCTTAGAACTGCTGAAGGATAATCTGTAGTTTGTGTACCTTGGCTTTAAAGAATTGAATGAAAAATTATCAAAAAAAAAAAGAAGAGCTATGGACAACATAAAAATCCTGTAGAAAGTCTCTTGTTACGATATTTGTAGGTAATTGGAAATTATGTCCACTGAGAAAGTAATATTGTCAGAAAAGCAAAATACTGGAGGGCCATCCAGTGATCAGATTCTTCAGAGTGCACCTTCTGAACAGAAACAATATTTCTTGTGTCAGCTGCTATCTACAAATACATACAGTTTAAAATCTCAAGATTCATAAAGTGAACTGGCATAAAGTAATTTTAAAAAATATTAATTTTTCGGAGACTTCCCTGGCAGTCCAGTGGTTAAGACTTAGCATTTCCAAGCAGGGGGTACAGGTCCAATCTTTGGTCAGGATGCTAAGATCCCATATGCCGCCGAGTGTGGCAAAAAATAAATTAATAATTAAATAAGATAGCCTATAAAATTATAAAAGTAAGTATTTGTTTCATCATGGGTATAGATTATTGTTTTGTTTAAAATGTAAAATAGGAAGCACAGTGCTGCTATAACATTTCCTTTTATTTTCTCAAAGTGTACCTCCAAATTAATGTTTACTTAATTTTTGTTTTTTAAATCCACTTACGGGCCCTGGACATACTAAGTGCTCAAATATTTGTGGGTTAATATTTGAATGTTTATGCAATTAATTTTAATAGGAAGAAAAAACCCTTATTCATGGGAATGTGTGCGCCAAAAATATTCTTCTTATCAGAGAAGAAGACAGGAAGACAGGAAATCCTCCTTTCATCAAACTTAGTGATCCTGGCATTAGTATTACAGTTTTGCCAAAAGACAGTAAGTTCAACAGGAATCAAATTTAACTTTATTAACCTTTGCTTGGAAAGAGGTATAAAAATCATGCTGTTAATTTTTCTCAAACACTATTTTATTGACATATTCTTGCTTAATAAATTTAGTTACCATTTTCAGCAACCTAAATTATAGTTACATCTTAGACTCTTGTCTATTTGTCCTTTCTTACGTTTCCGTGAACTGTAAAGTGATTTTTTGAAGCAGTTTTAATCCCTAATTAAGTATGAAATGTCAGGTTTTATCCAATTTTATTGTGGAATTTTTTAATATCAGTCTTTGAATCACAAGTAAATTTTCTAAATTTTTATTCTCTTTAATCATTAAATAAAAATTTGAGAAGAAGTATTTCTAGTTTGAAATTTTTATTTTGTTTAATTATTCAGCTAATTATGACTTCTTTTACTTTTCTTTTGTGTCGGTAACATCCTTAACAAAATTAAAAATTTCAGTCAAAGAGGAGTGTTTTTTTGGTCCAAATAGTGTTGTAATTGTGTTTCATTGAACTAGCTAATTTCTCTAATTGAATGCTCTACATTTAGAATCCAGATTTATCAACTTTTGTACATTGATGCGTGGTTTCTTTTTGGAGCTAATAGTAGTTGAACTCTGTACCCTTATATGACAGTGAGGACAGGGACTATAGGGCAGAAAATGTTATAGGAATTTAGATCTGATACTTGGGGATTTTACCCTTTGGAGTGGAATGTGAAGAAAGAGAATATATATTTGTATGAAGGAGAAAAGGACTCTGTACTCTTAAAATCTCTTAATTATACATCAGAAATATTCACATTGCTTTACCAAAATATAGCAAAAGATGCAACAGTTTATCGTTCTTATTTATTTATTTACTTATTTACATACCTATTTACTTATATATATCTATCTTCTATCATTCTGTCTATGCCAGAATACCAGAGGGTAAAGTTAAAGTGTTCCCTCCTTTTGTGAATATCATTTTTCTGATGGGATCAAAGACATCAAAAAATTAACTTGGAAGATTTCATGGTCTGGGCAGAACCTATGTATATCAATATTGTGCCAAGAATATCTTGGTATAATTTAATCATTCATTTGCCTATTGGCCCTTGTTTTTCATTTGCAGGTTAGAATAGTGACTACTATTGAGTCATTAGTACAGATTGAAATGATGTTAACATTACCTTTATTGTTTATACATTGTTAAGAAGTAAAAAATATGTCAAGAAGCAATTTGGGAAAAAATGTACGGGGGAAAAAAATATTGTGAATGCATAGCTATTAGGAAAGGTTAGAGAGAACGGGGCAATAGTTGAAACACTACGGTTTAATGTAAAATTTAGTCGATCCAGGATTCATTGTACAGTAACTAATTCTGTGCTATTAACAAATTGTATAACTTTGGGCAAATTATTCAATCATTATGGGTCTTAACGTTGACATTGTTAAAGCTGAGATATTGAATTAGGTGATCTCAGAGGTCCCTTCTGGCCCTTAAGCATGTGTATATGCATGAACATACCCCCGCCCCCAAGCAAATTAAAATGATTTGATTATTCCAATTTGTGTGAAATTATTAACATATATAAGAATTGTTTTATTAAGGGAGTTATTTAAGCATTTTTTTTTTTTAACTATCATTTAAAAGTCCTGCAGGAGAGAATACCATGGGTACCACCTGAATGCATTGAAAATCCTAAAAATCTAAACCTGGCAACAGACAAATGGAGTTTTGGTACCACATTGTGGGAAATCTGCAGTGGAGGAGATAAGCCTCTGAGTGCTTTGGATTCTCAAAGAGTAAGTTTATATAAACAGTGAAGTTGTAATTATTTTGTGATTCCTAATATTTCTTTCACATTATTTGATATTCTTTGGCCAATTTTATGTTAAAAAAAAAAGGTTTACATGGCATTTATAATTTATTCTCAACATGTGGTTCTTTAATTATAGAAACTACAGTTTTATGAAGATAGGCACCAGCTTCCTGCGCCAAAGTGGACAGAATTAGCAAATCTTATTAATAATTGCATGGATTATGAACCAGATTTTAGGCCTTCTTTCAGAGCCATTATAAGAGATCTTAATAGTTTGTTTACTCCAGGTATGTACTGTTGGAACAATCTTAATGATGTATTTAATAAATCCTTACTAATTTTGTAATCCCCCTCTGGGAAGTTCCCTGATGTCTTTTAGACCCTCTTAATTTCTTACATTCATATGACTTTTTCTACCTTATACATATTCTAGTCTCATTGATTGTGAAGTATTTTCATAAAATGCTTTTACCCTTTTAATAATCTCAATTTAGTTTGCTATTTAATTAGTACACTGAGAAGCTTATTTGATTTTTTTATAAACAATTCTTTGTTTTTTAAACTAGCTCTCACATATAGCTGATTAATTTTCTAAATATGAAGTAGATTTTTGTTTGTCCTCTCCTCCTTAAAAAACTTAGCTAAATATACCTGTGTCTGACCCATAAATATTTTCTGTTCCAATACTGCTTGTTCTTCTTGCCACAAAAATCGGCATACTAACTTACTTTATAAATATTAAAATTGCCTATTTTGGAAAGTATTCATTTATCCTTTGCAAAAATCTTTACCAAAAACCTGTCCAATTATGAGTTATAATTCAAGGCTTCCATTAACAGTCTAAACGTTCAGAGTTGCCTTGTATCAATTTGTATTTAGTGTTTCTAACTCATTATGATTATTTTGGTCAGCCTGAATAAGAATAATTTTAACCCAGAGAATGGATTTGCCAGATTATGTTAGAAATGTTATTTATTTCTCCAGATTATGAACTATTAACAGAAAATGACATGTTACCAAATATGAGAATAGGTGCCCTAGGATTTTCTGGTGCTTTTGAAGACCGAGACCCTACACAATTTGAAGAAAGACACTTGAAATTTCTACAGCAACTTGGCAAGGTAAAGTGTCAGAAGATTTTTAAATAATTGAAGTGTAATCATAAAACATTTTATTTAGGGGAGAAAAGACTTAAGAGACTCTCTAAAGTTCACTTTCCACAGAGTTTTAGAGTGTTTGTATAACCAGCAAGTACCTACTACATAACACAAGAAACTCTGCTCAATATTTTATAACAACCTAAATGAGAAAAGAATTTGAAAAAAGAACAGATACGTGTATATGTATAACTGAATCACTTTGCTCTACACCTAAAACTAGCACAGCATTATTAATCAACTATACTTCAATATAAGATAAAAAGGTTTTAAAAGGTGTCTATAGAAAAAAGGCTTAGTTTTCAGGTTTTGGGGAAATGCTTTGTTGAATAGCTGTCTTTACTGAAAAACTTGTTGGAACCTTTAACATGTACTGTGCATTGAACATTTTCAAAAGGAGGATAAATTAAGCTATATTTTTCCCAATTAATTTGACCATGAGATTCTTTCTTGGTAGAGGGCACTTTAGTTATGAGATAGAGAAAAGAACAATTAATAAGCCTTTCCACCTGCCTCCTTTTTTAGTCACCTAAGGGAGAAATAATTAATCTGCTTGCTCATTCAGAGTCCAGATGTTGACTGGAGAAGGCATGTTTACTAGCAGACAGTTTCTCTCTTCTGAAAGGTAACACAGTCAGGCATAGCCTACATTTTAGGCTGGTAAAAAAGTTATTGTAGTTTCAGACCGTGAATTTTAAGCCATTAGAACTAGGCTCAAACACATCTTTATTAATCAAAATAGGAACCATTACAATCAGCACATTTTTGCCAATGAGAAATAAGTTTGTTTATTCCTGTAGCATAAAAATCTGTGCTTCAGGATTTGACTGACTTTTGGAATGCATTTTCCCTGCAAAAAATCGTTGAGATGCTTGAAGAAGTGGTAGTCAGTTGGCGAGATGTCAGCTGAATATGGAGAATGAGGCCGAACTTCGTAGAGCGGTTCATTCAACTTTTGAAGCATTTGTTGTGTCCTGTGTGGTTGAGTGTTGTCATGGAGAAGAATTGGGGTTCTTTCTGTTGACTAGTGCTGGCTTCAAGCATTGCAGTTTTAGGTGTATCTCATCGATTTGCTGGGCATACTTCTCAGATGGAATGGTTTCGCCAGGGTTCAGAAAACTATAGTGGATCAGACAGGCAGCAGATCACCAAACAGTGATCATGACCTTTTTTGTCAAAACCTTTTACCAAACCTCCCAAAGTTCAGCTTTGGGAAGTGCTTTGGAGCTTCTTCTCAGTGCAGCCACTGAGCTGGTTGTAGAGAATACACTTTTCATTGCATGTCACAATCAGATCGAGAAATGGTTCATTGTTGCATAGAATAAAAGAAGACAACACTTTGAAATGATGATTTTTTTGATTTGTGGTTAGCTCATGAGGCACCCAGCTTTTTCACCTTTCCAGTTTGCTTCAAATGTTGAATGACCATAGAATGTTCTTTTTTTTTTTTTTAATTTAATTTAATTTTTTTTTTTAACTTTACAATATTGTATTAGTTTTGCCAAATATCGAAATGAATCTGCCACAGGTTTGGCAACTTTTTGTGTAGTTGTAAGAGGATCAGCTTTGATCATCCTCTGAATTGGTCGTTGTCAACTTCCAATGGCCAGCCACTGTGCTCCTCATCTTCAACACTTTCAACTCCTTTGCAAAACTTCTTGAACCACCACTGCACTATACATTTGTTAGCAGTTCCTGGGCCAAATGCATTGTTGATGTTGCAAATTGTCTCCTCTGCTTTATGACCTATTTTGAATTGCTCAAATTTGTTTTTTGTCTAACATCATTTCCCTAGTCTAAAATAAATATAAATTAAACAACAAGTAATAAGTCATTAGCAAAATTCCATAAAGCGAGAAATGTGCATTAAAATAATATATAGTATAATCATATTTGTTTAAGAATGTATTCCAATATCAAAAAGCAGAGTTCAGTGCAAAACCCACAAATACTTTTGCACCAACATATATTTTAAGTAAGATAGAAAAGGCTTACTTCTTAGTAGGTCCAATCATAGTGGTAAGCCCTCATTCTTCCTCTAAGCTTGGTAGTATAGGGTTCTGTACCATGTGGCCTTATGAACTGGATTTTTGGCATGGACACAATGTGAAGGCCTCACTTAGGTATTGAATCTAAACTAAATGTTCTGATCCAGTTTTGCCAGAGCTAAACATTGGGGGCTATATTATACATTGGCTTAGTTTTATTAATACTTTGATGTCATCCTTTGTAAAATATTCTTGAGAATGTTTCAGAGAGTGTAGCAATGACAAAAATAAGTCTAGGTATTTGGTATATTCATCATCTATTGCTCTGCAACAAATTACCCTAAAACTTAACAGCTGAAAAAAAGACCAAAAAACATTCATTAGGTGAGTCAAGAATATAGGAGCAACTTAGCTGGATGATTCTAGTGCAGGGTCTCTCAAAAGACTGCAGCCAAGGTGCCAGCCAGGTCTTGCAGTTTCATTTGAAAGCTTAACTAGGGAAAGACTTACTTTCAAGCTTGTCATATGGCTATTGATAGGCCTCAGAATATCTGCTTCCTAGCTCACTTACATGGGCCTCTCCACAGGCTGCCTCACAACATGGTTGCTGAGAGCAAACACCCAAGATTAAAGCCATAGACTTTTTATATCCTTATCTCAGGTGTGGCATCTTCTCACTCTTGCCATATTCTGTTCACTGTCAGTTCAGTTCAGTCGCTCAGTCATGTCCAACTCTACGTGACCCCATGGACTGCAGCACGCCAGGCTTCCCTGTCCATCACCAACTCCCAGAGCTTGCTCAAAATCATGTCCATCAGTCAGTCTAACCATCTCATCCTCTGTCGTCCCCTTCTCCTCCTGCCTTCAGTCTTTCACTCTCTTTCACTTTCAGTCAATGTTCAGTATAAATGAGTTTATAGCCTACACTCAAAGGAAGGGGATTTTAAAAGAGCTTGAATATCAGAATGTAGAGAATATTAGGAGATAATTACAGAAGCTACCAATGACACAGCATGACCTTGGCTTAAGCAGCAGACATTTTTTTTCTCAAAGTTCTTGAGATAAGTCTTAAGATCAAGGTTCCAGTAGGGTTCAAGTTCTGGTGAAGGCTCTCTTCTTAGCTTGCCACATGGCAACTTTCTCACTGTGTCCTCATGCGGCAGAGAGCACTGGTGTGTCTTCCTCTTCTTGTAATGGCACTAGCCTTCAGGATGAAGGCCTCACTCTTATGACCTTATTTAACCTTTACGACCTCTTCAGAGGCCCTGTCTCCACCACATTGGGGTTAGAGCTTTATCATACAAATTTGAGGGGATGGGACATGGACATTCAGTCCATAACAGACCCTTATTCTATACAGCTCACTGACAGTGATATCAATGTCTATATTGTGAAAAAGAAAAGTTCTTCCTGGAAGTTAGTGACAGAAATTTAGAAATTCCCTGGCATGTCCTTTGGCTTATCTTAAAAAATAATGTTTATGTTTTGTTATAATGCCTTTTTGAAGTTATTTATATTTCAGCCTCTAATTCCTTTTGGAGAAATTAAATATTTAGGCTTACTATCCACCTACTAAAATATTATCTCCTTTTTCTGAAAGTTGTTTAATGTGAGTTTAGAGATACATCTTCTAATTCTAGCTGCTGAAATTGACTGTATAATCATAATTAGTAATTTTCTAGAAAACTTGAGATTTGTATCTTAATGTGATATGTGCTGTTTAAGGGTAATTTTGGGAGTGTGGAGATGTGCCGGTATGACCCTCTACAAGACAATACTGGGGAGGTGGTGGCTGTGAAAAAGCTCCAGCACAGTACTGAAGAGCACCTCAGAGACTTCGAAAGAGAAATTGAAATCCTTAAATCCTTGCAGCATGACAACATTGTAAAATACAAAGGAGTCTGCTACAGTGCTGGTATGTTGCCCATTGATACTTTTTTTGAACTTAGGATATGTCTTTGGCATACTGGGTAATAGAAACACGTGATGTCCCAAGATCTGAACTTAAAATATTCCAGTGTCCAGAGAAGGAAACATTCTGTATGACTGGAGATTGTGTTTGGTGTTGGGCTGTAACTACAAGAAATCCTTGATTACTTGGCTGATCATTCTTTTCAGTGAGGATGGTGGTTACCATTTTTGCTTTAGCGTACCAAGGGAATATCATTTCTAAAGAAAGAAATTGTTCATATTTTCTATGAAAATATTATTTTTTAATTAGATCCTTTTTATTCAGTATAGATGAAGAGAAAGTAAGTTTTCTCATCAGCTTATTTTGATTTGCATAAATGGTTACAGGAGATTAAAACATAAGTATTTCTAAAACTTTATGTTCAGACCATTTTGATTCAGAAAGTTAGTGTTCCTAAATACCACATGACCTTTAATTTATAATCAGGTTTTGTCATCTTAGACTCAGATTTTATATCTCTTTAGGTCATTCATACACAGTTATGTTATATTAGTTCATCAATAAAACATGACAGAATAAAACATTATGTTCTCATTTGTGTGTTAATAGGCCGGCATAATCTAAGATTAATTATGGAGTATTTACCATATGGAAGTTTACGAGACTATCTCCAAAAACATAAAGAACGGATAGATCATAAAAAACTTCTGCAATACACATCTCAGATATGCAAGGTACCTAATATCATGGCTATTTGTTGTAAATGAAAAGAGTTTGTGTTTAGTTGCTCAGTCATGTCTGACTCTTTTGGGACCCCATGAACTATAGCCCGCCAGACTCCTTTGTTCATGGGTTTCTCTAGGCAAGATTATTGGAGTGGGTAGCCATTCCCTTCTCCAGGAGATCTTCCTGAACCAAGGATTGTACCTAGGTCTCCTGTATCACAGGTGGATTCTTTACCATCTTAGCCACAGGGAAGCCCAAATAAAGAGAATACGTTGAAGTAATTATTAAGAAATAATATATTTTTTTCTATTTTCTCTAGAATTTTCCTTAGATAATTAAGGGAGTAGGTAACCAGAAGACTAAATTGTTTATGTTTATTAAGCTGGCTGAAAGAAAAATGTTATTTTATCCATAGGGGATGGAATATCTTGGTACAAAAAGATATATCCACAGGGATCTGGCAACAAGGAATATATTAGTGGAGAATGAAAACAGAGTTAAAATAGGAGATTTTGGATTAACCAAAGTCTTGCCACAAGACAAAGAGTACTACAAAGTGAAAGAGCCTGGTGAAAGTCCCATATTCTGGTGAGTATGTTTTAGTACCATACAATAAAGTTTTAGAGCACAAACTTCAAGCTTTATTTTTATTTTTAGTAGTTTATCATTTATATATTTATAATAATAATCAATGAAGGTGATTGATGTTTTCCACTCCCTATGTTTTCCACTGGGAATTTTATGGTTTTGGGTTAAACATTCAAGTTTTTAATCTGTTTCGATGTTAATTTTTATATGTGGTGTAAGATAATGGTCTAATTTCATTCTTTTGCATGTATCTGTGCAATTTTCTCAACACCATTTATTGAAGAACTGTCCTTTCTCCATGCTACCTCCAGCTTTGTTCTTCTTTATCAAGGTTGTTCCCTTTCTCAAAGGATCTTTTGTAGTTTCATACAAACTTTAGAATTTTTTCTAGTTCTGTGGAGTTTTGATAAGAATTGCATTAGATCTGTAGATTGCTCTGAGTGCTGTTGTTGTTCAGTAGCCATGTTGTGTCGGACTCTTTGCGACCCCGTGGACTGTAGCACACCAGGCCTCCCTGTCCTTCACCATCTGTCCCGGAGTTTCCCCAAGTTCATGTCGATTGTATCAGTGATGCCATCCAGCTATCTCATCCTCTGATGCCCTCTTCTCCTTCTGCCCTCAATCTTTCCTAGCTTCAGGGACTTTTCCAATGAGTCAGCTGTTCGCATCAGGTGACCAAAATACTAGAGCTTCAGCTTCAGCCTCAGTCCTTCCAGTGAGTATTCAAAGTTGATTGATTTTTGCTTTAAGATTGACTGGTTTGTTCTCCTTGCTGTCCACGGGACTCACAAGAGTCTTCTCCAGCACCACAGTTTGAAAGCATCAATTCTTTGGTGCTCTACCTTCCTTATGGTCCAGTTCTCACATCCATACATGACTACTGGAAAGACCATAGCCTTGACTATACGGACCTTAGTCAGCAAACTGATGTCCTTCCTTTTTAATATACTGTCTAGGTTTGTTATAGCTTTCTTCGAAGAAGCAAGCATCTTCTAATTTCATGGCTGCAGTCACCATCTGCAGTGATTTTAGAGCCCAAGAAGAGGAAATCTGTCACTGCTTCCACCTTTTCCCCTGCTCTATTTGCCATGAAGTGATGGGATCAGATGCTGTGATCTTGGTTTTATAATACTGAGTTTTAAGCCAGCTTCTTCATTCTCCTCTTTAGAGGTTCTTTAGTTCCTCTTTGCTTTCTGCCACTAAAGTGGTATCATCTGCATATCTGAATTTGTTGATATTTCTCCC